>NC_138758.1:43245992-43493681 GCF_965113315.1 Podarcis vaucheri | reverse complement strand
ACAGCTCTCTGTGGAAGACAGGAGTGCCTGGTATGCTCTGGTCCATGGGGTCATGAAGAGTCAGACACGACTAAACGACTAAACCACCACCACAACAGCTCTCTGCTCCCTCAACAAACTACAATTCCTGGTGTGCTTTGAGGGAAGCCATGACTTGTTTAAGTAGAATGATACTGCTTTAAATGTATAGTGCAGCTGAGGCCCAGGACTAGTTAATCGTGTACACTTATGCTTCTGGCTATGCCCATTGCTGACACTTGGCAGCCCCCCCCAAGGGTCACTAATTCTTAACTTACAGTAAATGACAGCCAATCCTCCTTTGAATTCCTCCAGAGAACAACTGCTGGGACCCCAGGCACTCCAGGATGCCCTGGGTCGCCAGTAGGACCTGTTCGTCCAATTCCACCAGGGTATCCCTAAAGAAAAGAAAATTGTGCCTTCTTTATTTTGGTTTTGGTAGAACAGCAGAGTTTTGTTTTGTTTCAATCTGCCACATGTGAACATAAGAGCAGCCCTGCTGGATCAGGCCAAAGGCACATCTAGTACAACATCTTGTTCTCAGGATGCCCACAAAATAGGACCCAAACACAGTAGTGGCACTCTCCCTTTCTGGGCTCCTCAGCAACTGGTATTCAGAGGCAAACTGCCTCCAACAATGGAGTTAGGACATAGCCATCATGGCTACACCCATCAACACAATGTTGTAGCACAGTATAGCACTGCTTGTGTATAGTTTACCATGTATCCTTATGTAGATTCACAGTCGTGTCAAAGGTAAGCAGGTGTTGTGGGTGGATAAGGATCAGGCATGATGTTAGCACCCAACATCTGTTAGGGCTCTGGTCCCAAAGCCATAAGAGTCTATGAGTAGTAACAGCTCATCTTGGCCCATTCTGAATCCAGCATCAAATTCCATACCTAGCTCCCCACTCCAAACCCCAATGATATATCTTTGCTATGGAGTCTGAGGAATGGACTTCTGACTCCCTAGAGGGCTGAGAAAATCCTGAAGAGCACCTGCAGACGAAGGGTTGGAACCAACTAAGTCATGTCCATATATTTCAATGGGCTACTCTGAGTAGAACAAGTATTGTATGCAGCCCCAAACATTATTGCTCAGGGGCCAATGGCTGCCTCAGAGGACATTGTGGTTCTGAAACCCTTGCTTCTGAACTCTGATCTATCACCCTTGGTGCTGTCCAGGGTCCTGAGCTTATCCCACTGTAAAGCTGGCTTGGGGAACCCATTTGTGCTGTCACTTCCTTGCGGTAACAGAGATGCCACTGGATCAGATCAGCAGCATTGGGGGTTAATGGGGCTTGGCAGAGTTCAGTGACATTTGTCATAGGTCTTTGGTTTTGAGTTTATGAGGAGCAGGCAGCAATTTCTTGCAATGTCCCCAATGTAGCATCACTCTGGACTGCTATGAGCAATTAGGTAAAGGGACCCCTGACCATTAGGTCCAGTCATGGCCGACTCTGGGGTTGCGGTGCTCATCTCGCTTTATTGGTCAAGGGAGCTTCCGGGTCATGTGACCATTATGACTAAGCCACTTCTGGCGAACCAGAGCAGTGCACGGAAATGCTGTTTACCTTCCCGCCGGACTTGCACTTTGACGTGCTTTTGAACTGCTAGGTTGGCAGGACAAGGGGCCAAGCAATGGGAGCTCACCTCAATGCGGGGATTCGAACCGCCGACCTTCTGATCGGCAAGCCCTAGGCTCTGTGGTTTAACCCACAGTGCCACCCACGTACAAAATTAGATTGTACCAAATCAACAAAGCCTGCCAGAGGAATTTCTTTAAGATGTTTTAAGCCTTGACCACACAGTTTCATAACATGAGGAATTGCAGTTACTGCACAAACTTTTCTTTCCTCTCTCTCTCTCTCTCTCTCTCTCTCTCTTTCTTTAAAAAGGGCTGTTTCATGGGGAGGCCTTGTGCCTCCTTCAGATGTGGCTAAGAAACAGCTTAGAGCAGAAGTGCAGAACCTAGCTCACTTCCCATGCTGGTGTGCTCTGCCTCTAATGGGTCCCACTGACTCTTCATGACTCACACAAAAATGAGTTGCTGAGCCACAGGATGTGCACCCTTGCCCTAAAACTGTAGTTATATTAAACACCAATAAGGGAGCTTTTCCTTCTCTATGCCTTGTATAAAAATGATGCCTGGCTTAGAAGAAGGAATGGAGAAACATTATAAGAAAAAATAAAGTAAAGCCCTGATGGTTCAAATCCAAAGGCTCAGCTAATCTTATATCCTGTTCTAACGGTGGCCAACTAGATGCCCCAATGGGAAGCCTTCAAGTACAACTGCACTCTTCTGCCACTTGCGAGTCCCAACCATTAGTATTCAGAGGCATACAGCCATACCTTGGAAGTCGAATGGAATTCGATTTCCAAAACGTTCAAAAACCAAAGCCCCGTCAGACATCCAGGTTCCAAAAGAACGTTCACCAACCGGAACAATCCATGTTCCGGGGCGTTCAGGATCCAAGGTATGACTGTACTGCTTTTGAAAGTAGAGGGAGAAATTAGCACCATGGCTAGCAGCCATTGATAGTCTTACCCTCCATGAATTTGCTGAAGATGCAGCTTTTTACCCTGGCTTTTGACTTGAGTTCCATTTTTCTTTTTTTAGTATCCAACTTATTTCTGGGTTTCTCAGTTGTTTTGGACTAATTTTAATACTGTATTAAAAACTTGCCCAGGGTCCTTAGGGTGAATGACAGACAATTATGGAGGAAAAGGAGGACAAGAGCTTAATTAATTAAGTGGCCCATTGGTAAAAGTTCTTATTGTGCCCAAGTTTCAGATTAGGACATTGGATTGAACAATCTTCTTCAGGGGAGGTTGCCAGCATGGGTGGATTTATGGAAGCCATACCAGTTTGGGCGCACTGGGCACAGAGCCTTGAGGGCACTGCAGCTATGATGCAGAAAGTAAGGCAAGAGGCAGTGAGGCTCTCAACAGGATTAAGAAAAAATGCCTAGTGTATGACATAGAAAACTATGCATTTTCCAATTCTCTATAAAATGACTTGTCTCCAGCCTTAACTTATGAACTCAGAAGTTTTAATGGAGACAGCACTCATGGTTTTAAATGAGAATTTAAAATAACTCATCTTTTTAATCTATACATTGACAGTGTTCACCTATTTTCAAGCACTTCCCAGTCTACTTACCTTCTCTCCCTTTGGTCCCATTGCTCCGCGTCTCCCTGGACAGCCCTGCAAAGCAACGCAGACACCACCAAGTTATTTAATGTTGGGATTCAACATTAAATGAGGAGAGTTGGCAATCTACAATCTTAAATGTCTTCTAGATTACTTCTTATTCACAAAGCACGCTAGGGGAGCTCCAGTCACATCAATGACCTTGAATGAGGGTGCATCGCAGGTCATCTTAAGCTAATCTGTGGGAAGGGAGCACTCAGTGGCAGATGCTTTTCCAAAGCAGATGAAAAAATGTACAGCAGGGGAAATCTCCAGTAATAGGCCCAAAATGGCTGGTCTTTCTTCAGTGGTGAAGGGAACGCAGCAGTGGAGGCTGATCCATTAGGGAAAATAGCACACTGCCCCACTGATGTCAATTCACCCTTGACCAGTCCCCGCTCCCCAGGCCACCTACTTGCCTTCCTACCTGTTCAAGGAGTGTCCCTGACTTGCTTCCTCTCAGGGTTGCTCTTGCAGAACTCAGCAGGGAGAGGGGGAAAGTAGAATTAGCTGGCTCTGCCGGTCACTGACTTTGGTTCTATCTCCTGTTGGGCTCCCTGCCTTCCATTTTATCAGACTCAATGAGCAACAACTCAGGAGTCAGGGAATCAGAAAACACAATGTACATGTTCAGACTTTGATAAAACTCCTCCACGGTCAGACTGACCCATTGACCAAGTATTCCTCCTTCACTTCTCCCAAGGCACTGTAAAGGTAAAGGGACCCATGACCATTAGGTCCAGTCATGACTGACTCTGGGGTTGCAGCGCTCATATCGCTTTATTGGCCGAGGGAGCTGGCATACAGCTTCCAGGTCATGTGGCCAGCATAACTAAGCCACTTCTGGCAAACCAGAGCAGCACACGGAAACGCTGTTTACTTTCCCGCCAGAGCGGTACCTATTTATCTACTTGCACTTTGACGTGCTTTCGAACTGCTAGGTTGGCAGGAGCAGGGACCGAGCAATGGGAGCTCACCCCGTCATGGGGATTCGAACCGCCGACCTTCTGATCAGCAAGTCCTAGGGTCTGTGGTTTAACCCACAGCGCCACCCGTGTCCCAAGTCCCAAGGCACTGTACTTGGCACCAAACAAAGAGCCGATAGCTCAACTTGCCTTAGAAAGAAGAGCAACACTAGTTATTTTTTCATAATACACCAGGAGTCCCAGAACTGAACATGACTGCATGTGTCGATATCCACATAGAGCTCAATCTGCAGCTAATACTTACCGGCAAACCTGGTGGCCCAGGTAGGCCACGGGGTCCTGGCTTAAGGAGGATTTTTTGCTGCTCTATCAACTGCAAAGAGTGGGTAGGACCAAAGTTCTGAGTGGAAACACCTTTCAACAGAGTCAAAGTCCTTTGTCTATGGACATGTCCCTTGACAAAGCCAGAGGGAGTCTTCAGTGATTTTGTGGCACCATCGGGTGCTGCAGAAACTCTGGAAGGTACAACTCCTGTATCCACAAAGATTGCACTCTTCACACTGGAGTTAGGAAGAAAGGCTCTAGGTTTGCTTTCAGGCAATTCATTCCCATCCTCAGAGATTTTCAAGATCGTGAGAGGGCTGTCAAGGTCTATGATGGTGGTTGGGGACTGCTCCCAAGACCCAATATCCCCCTTTGGCTTTCCTTTAGTGTTTTTATCCAGGGCTCTTGTGATATCCACTTTCTTGATACCCAGTTGACTTTCTTTGGAAGGGCTTTGAAAAAGGATACCATTGTTACTAATCCCATGAAGATCCTGGAGCTCAAAAGAGGGCCATGAGTTACTGTTGGCAGTGGAGACATCAGTATTTCCTTTCTTCTCTGAGCCGAGCATTCTAGATCTGGTCATTTTCTTGTAAGTGGTGCTCGGGGGCTCTTCTCTGAAAGTGAGAATCCCCTCCTCTTCTCCATCCTCCTTTGGTCTTTTGGAAGCCATATCTGAAGCTGTAGGGCTTCTACTGGGGAATGTACTGGGGTTCTTCTGAAGATCCCTTTGTTCAACCATAGCAGACTTCAAAGCCACATCTGAATTAGCAAGCTCTGAGCCCTATAAATAAGAGAGAAAATGGCATTCTAGTGATTCACGCTTGTGCAGACTAGAAAGGCAAAAAGGTGCCTTTGTTGTCACTTGGCTGTAGATCAGTAATAGAGTATGTACTTTGTATGCAGGTTGAGACTCACTCACTACCCAGATAGGGCTGGAAAAAACTCTAGTATGAAACCCTGTAGAGCAGTCTTCCTCAAACTCAGCCCTCCAGATGTTTTTGGCCCAGAACTCCCATCATCCCTAGCTAGCAGGACCAATGGTCAGAGATGATGGGAATTGTAGTCTCAAAACATCTGGAGGGCTGAGCTTGAGGAAGACTGCTGTACAGCAGTTGCAAGTCAGGGTCTGAACTGGAGGTGATGGACCAGGAGTGAGATTTTGAGGTCAAAGTAGGTAGCTTGATGAGTATGTCAATCAAGTGTGCAGTGGCTATGAAAAAGGCAAATTCTATGCTGTGGATTATTAGGAAAAGAATTGAAAATAAAACTGCCAATATCGTAATATCGTTATACAAATGTATGGTGCATATTCATTTGGACTACTGCATACAGTTCTGGTTGCCACATCTCCAAAAAGATATTGCAGAGTTGAAAAAAAGTTCAGAAAAGGGCCATCAAATTGATTGAGGGAATAGAGTGACTCCCATATAAGGAAATGTTGCAGCATTTAGGACTTTTTAGTTTGGAGAAAAGGTAAGTAAGAGGCAGCTTGATAGAAGTTTGTAAAATTATCCACCGTATGGCGAAATTGGATCCACAACCTGCCTCACTTTTCAACAGGCACCAAAGCACATTGGTCTAAATAGGAGAGGAGAAAGGCATTGGGAGAGATCAAAACTGATAAATTTATGATGATTTGGTTATTCAATTTGTTAACAGAAGTGACTCAATCTTCTCTTTCGATAACAGGTTCTGCCCTCCCTTACTCTCTCCTCTGATGAACTAGCTACAACCTAAACTTTTTTCTTTCATTTATTCTGCTATTGTAAATCTAAATTGATCTAAATTGATTGTTCTGATATTTATTTTTTTGAAAATGACAATCACCAGCATTTTTGAGCAAGTTTCTCCGAAATATACACATTTTTTTGTTCGCAGTTTTGACTAATACACACATTCTTGTAAAGCACTTTCCCCTAATATGAACAACATTACTGTATGATATTTTCAGAGCTACATACATTCTGATGCACACTGTTACCCTAATATATGCATTTTGTACACATCAGTTGGCTGGAAAAGCGCACTGCTAAATGTAGAGAAGTGCAATTCTGAAGGGGATAGCTGAGTTTAGTTTCATGTATTGTTTTAAAAAGCACAGATTAGGTTAATTCACCTTTATATGTGGCCTGAATCAAATTTCTCTCCCACCCGTAGCTATAACAAATCTCCTGCAGCAACTGATCCACACTTTGCATTTCTAGGGTAAAGAATTACAGTCAAAGGCTGAAATCCTGTGCACGCTTACCTAGGAGTCAATTGTTTTTAAGTGGGTTTTACTTCAGAGTAAAACATGCACAGAATGGGGCTGCAAATCTTTTCAACTGCTACTGAGAAAAGATATCATACCAAGCCAAATCCCCCCAAAAAGCCTTTTTCTAATTTTAGAAACTGTCTCACAAAGCATTTGGAATGGGTGATTGCTCAAGCTGACTTAACCGTATCAAGTTTGCAACAGGGAGACGGATGACAGGATGATTTTCTCTAAGTAATATGAATATGTGTACAACTAAAGGAGTGCAAATAAACACCCCCCCACATTTTTTTAAAAAAGTTCAAGAGGAGTTAATTATCCTCTCAGTAACAAAATTTGCCATTATTTTCTTGTAACAATGAGCATATGATGATCACTGTTTAACGATAAAGGGCTCATTCTAACTAAGTGTTACTCAGAGTAGACTCACTGGAATATTAGTCATGCCCATTCATTTCAGTGGGTTGAATCCAATGCTAGTACTATTCAGAGCAGATCCACTGAAATGAGTGGTGATTTCAATGCGTCTCCTGTGAGTGGAACTTAGTTGGCAACATCACAATGGCTCTACTAACTAACAAAAAGTTATGGGCAATATGAAGAACAACAAAATAGTAGTACTAAAACAGCAACAGCAACAATAATTCAGGGGATATACTAAGATTCCCACCTACCTTGAAAGTGCTGGAGGCTGGTCCAACACCCCACAAGCCCATCCACAGAAAGCCCATGCAGAAGAAGTCCATGGTGCTCTGATCGAGGGCAGGGTGCTCAATGCAATGGACTAGCTCAGCATGGGCATTCAGAGTTTGGGGGTGATGGATGGCCCTGCCCACTTGGCCACAGCTTAGAGTCCATTCCCCTTGTGGGATTTTGCCATACCATCGGGAGAAGAAGCCACAAGGATGGCCTAAGTCCCAAGATGCCACAACTGCTGATTTGTATCAACATTCCAAGGGAAAAGGGAGGATGGCAAGGATATTTCCTTCCCTCCTCCTCCTCCTCCTCCTCGCACCAGGACTCTCTGGCACCACTTTGTTCTTCCTGGCAATTTAGTGACTATGTTAGGAGTTTCCAGAAGCCAAGATCTCAGGATGTGTATGCATGCCATTTTTACTGAATTCATGGCACTCACCAAAACTTTGGCCAAACAAGTTGCTGCTGGAGGAGAAGTTCTTAAATAGACTCATAGAATCATAGAACTGGAAGGTACCCAAGGAACGTCTAGTCCAGCCCCCTGCAATGCAGGAATCTCAGCTAAAGAATCCATGACTGATGGCCATCCAACCTCTACTTAAAAACCTGTAAGGAAAGAGAGTCCACCACTTCTCGTGGAAGTCTGTTCCACTCCTGAACAGTTTTTACCCCCCCCCCAACAATGTTTAGTTGGAATCTCCTTTATTGTAACTTGAAGCCATTGGTTTGAGTCCTACCATCCAGAGCAGGAGAAAACAAGCATGCTCCCTCCTCCATGTGACAGCCCATAAGATATCTGAAGATGGCTATCATATATAGCCATCAATACTTTGGCCACCTCATGAGAAGAGAAGACTCCCTGGAAAAGACCCTGATGTTGGGAAAGGTTGAGGGCACAAGAAGAAGGGGACGACAGAGGACAAGATGGTTGGACAGTGTTCTCGAAGCTACAAACATGAGTCTGACCAAACTGCGGGAGGCAGTGGAAGACAGGAGTGCCTGCCATGCTCTGGTCCAGGGGGTCACGAAAAGTCGGACTAAACAACAACAACATCATGTCTCCTCTTTCCCAGGCTAAACATACTCAGCGCCTTCAAGCGCTTCTCATAAGGCTGTTTCCAAACCCTTGATCATCTTGGTTGCCCTCCTCTGCACACTTTCTAGCTTGTCAATATCCTTCTTAAATTGTGGTGCCCAGAATGGGACACAGTATTCCACCAAGTTTGTAATTCCATCAAGAAAAGAAATGAGATTGGTCTGGCATGATTTTTTTAGGAAGCCCATGTTGGGTCTTAGTAATCACAGCATCTTTTTTCTAAATGCTCACAGACCGACTGTGGAATGATCTGTTCTAGGACCTTCCCTGGTATCAGTGTCAAGCTCACTGGTCAGACATTTGCCTGTCTCCAGTCTGTAGGGACCTCACCTGTTCTCCAAGAATTCTCAAAGATCATAGACATGGGCTCTGAAATTACATCCACAAGATCCTTTAATAACCTTTGCTGCAGCTCATCATATCCTGGAGATCTGAATTCATTTTAAGTAGCTAGGTGTTCCCTTACTAGCTCTTTTCCTATCTAGGGCTGCAGCTCCCTCCTTACATCATTTATTCTGTATCACCAGGTTGGGCATCGCTTTTCTTTTGGGCGAAGACAGAAATATAGTGACAATGGGGAAGAAAGGTGTAGACATGGCAGAATCAGAGGAGGCTGCTGCATTAGAGCAAAAGGTTGGGGAATAGGAGTTTCCTAACAATTCCCTTTCACAAATTATAGGATAAGGAGAATATAGAAAAATAGTTTGTGCTGAGTCAGACCGCTGGACCATGCAGTTCAGTACTGTCTACACTGACTGGCAGCAGCTCTCCAGGATTTCAGACAAGGAGCCTTTCTAAGTCCTTCCTGGAGATGCTGGGGATTGAACCTGGGACCTTTTGCATGCAAGGCAGATACTCTGCCACTGAGCCATGACCTTCCCCATTTCCCAGGATTCTTCAGGGTGAGCCATGGTATAAGAGTGCTTTAAATGTATGGTGAAGTTGTGGCTTAAATTCTACTCATTGAAATGGATGAAGTTAACCTTTATGTTGTTGTTGTTGTTGTTGTTGTTGACATTTATTTCCCACCTTCGTCAAGGAGCTCTAAGAGCTGTACACAGGTCTCCTCCCCATGTTATCCTCACAACAATCCTGTGAGGTAGTTTAGACTAAGAGTGTGTGATTGGCCCAAGGCCACCCAGTGAGTTTGATGGCTGTGTGGGGATTCGGATCTTGATCTCCCAGGTTCTGGTCCAACACTCTTAACCACTGCACCACACTGACTCACATCATCTCCATCAATTTAACGGGCCAAGCAGGTCTTACACTGGATTCTACCCCCAGGTTTTGACACCAAACCTATCACTACTGTGACATCTGTGCTACCAACAAAGGGAGGTGTGTGTGAACATGCACACACATGTTGAACAAGCACACACTACCCATGGAATGAATTTCCTCAAGCTTTGTTGCGGTGACCCACCTCAGAGAGTGCCCTTTATCTCATAGCTCTCAGCACACATGCTTCCATTCTGAGGCAAGTGTGTTGTTCTCCCCAAGAGCTCCTTGTGAGGTAATTAGAGAGGAGCCTTCTCTACAGAACCACAGACAAAGATCCACTGGCCAAGGCAACACCCAGAGGCATATAAATAGCCGCAAGGAAAGTTGAGGCTGGCCCGTTTTCTGGAAGGTTCTATATAAAGAGCTGGCAAGCAAAACCACCCCCAAAATACTCCAGGCCCCAAAAGGGGCAAGCGAGGTTACCAGAAGTATAATAGAAAACAAGGCAACAGACTTGCAGGAGATGAAATTTCAACAAGTGCATCGTAACTGGTGACCACTGATCGCTGCTGCACCACCACCACACACCTGAATTTGTCTAACCTTTGCTGACTTCTGATTTCTGGGCACAATTCAAAGTGCTGGTTATGACCCATGAAGCCTTATACAGTGGTACCTTGGGTTAAGAACTTAATTCATTCTGGAGGTCCGTTCTTAACCTGAAACTGAGATTCCACTTTAGGTAATGGGGCCTCCTGCTGCCGCCGCGCCACCACTGCACAATTTCTGTTCTCATCCTGAAGCAAAGTTCTTAACCCAAAGTACTTTTTCTGGGTTAGCGGAGTCTGTAACCTGAAGCGTATGTAACCTGACGCGTATGTAACCCGAGGTACCACTGTATAGCTTGGACCAGTCTACCTGCAAGATCATGTCTCCCTTTATGAGCCTGGCTAGGTGTTAAGAACCTTGGGTGAGCACCTTCCCTCAGTCCCTTCAATGTTAGAGGCTCAGCTGGTGGCGACACAAGAGCATCTTCTGTGGCTGACCAGATTGTGGGATCAGTGGCGTAGTGTGGGTTGTCAGCACCCGGGGCAAGGCAAGTAATTTGCGCCCCCTAACCCATGGATTTGCGCCCCCTAACCCCCAGATGTTGTGCCCCTGCACCCCCCACACTATGCCACTATGTGGGATTCCCTCCCAAGTGAGGTTAGACAGGCTTCCTCTTTGTTATCCTTCCTCCAGCACGCCAAGGTCTTTCTTGGCCTTTGAAAACTAAGTACAGACAATGCTGACCACTGGGCTGCTGTCAGAGTAAACCTTTAATGCTCGTTTTAAATTGGTGCATTTTAACTACTTAGGTGTATTTTTACTACTTTGTATTTATAATGATGTCTTTAAAAGGTTGTAAGCCACCTTGAATCCCAACTTGGAAGGAAGGTTGGATATAAAAACACAGCAGTAGAAGAAGAAAAAGAAGAATATGCTTTTAAAGCCATCTGTGTCGGCAGCCATCACCACATCTTGTGGCAGAGAGTTCCATAGTTTCTCTATGCACTGGGTGAAGAAGCCCTGTCTTCTGCCTGTCCTGAATCTTCCAACATTATGAGAGAGGGAAGAAAAAGCTGCTTGTAACCGGCCAGCATGTTGGTGGCAGCAGTAGAGGAGAACTATGTCACATCCGAGAGATGGGTCCCAAGTGCCATAATTAGCAGCCACTGACTCATTCCTCCCCACTCTTTTCAAAAACCACCCATCAGGAGCAAACAGGACAGCCAAACCACAGCAAGGAAGGCCTGCAAAGCTTCCACAGGCCCCTCTGCCATCTGTGTCCTACTTTCTGCGTCTGTATGCCACAGAGGGAAAATGCATTTATTCATTTATTTTAAAGCTGTTTCTCCCACCCCTCCTCCACACACACACCTTGCACTGAAAAAACTTTCTATGAATTGCTGCATGCTCTTCAACATTTATCCAATGAAAATGGGAGAAATGAATGCAACAGCAGCTGCAATGATAGTATATGCTAGGTACTGGAAACAAAAGAGAGACCCCAGGGAAAGAACAATGGCTAAATTAATTAATTGCATATGCAGAGCTTGCCAGTATGACATCTAAAATAAGAAATCAAGATGACAAACAGACAAGGAGTGAGTGGGAGTATCTAGGGAAACACATTTTTTAAAAAAAATGACCACAAATATAAATTCCAGGTAGGGGATACTTTGTGACCAACAATTGACAACATAAAAGATAAGAGAGTGTGGAAAATAAGGTAAAGGAATTAATTTATATGCAGCTAAACAAGATGTAAAAAGAACTCCTGTATAAGAGTGGGAAATGGTGTAATTGTAAAACTGAAAATAATAAAAATAATAGAAAATAGGGACATCCCGTTCCATAATGATAATTTTACTATTTATACCCCGCACATCTTACTGGGTTGCCCCAGCCACTCTGGGCAGCTTCCAGCATATATAAAAACATAATAAAATATTAAACACTGGGGGGGAGGGGGACTTCCCTATACAGGGTTGTATAACTTCATGCCTTCCAACATTTCTCCAATGGAAATAGGGACATCCTAAGGAAAAGTAGGACATTCCAGGATCAAATCAGAAATTGGGATGGCTTCTCTAAATCAGGGATGTCTCTGGAAAATGGGGACACTTGGAGGGTCTGTTGCTGGTGATTCAGAACAAGTGAGTCATATCAGCCTTGGTCCAGTATATCTGAAGGAGCGTCTCCACCCCCATCGTTCTACCCGGACACTGAGGTCCAGCACCGAGGGCCTTCTGGCGGTTCCCTCACTGCGAGAAGCCAAGTTACAGGGAACCAAGCAGAGGGCCTTCTCGGTGGTGGCACTCGCCCTGTGGAACGCCCTCCCACCAGATGTCAAAGAGAACAACAACTACCAGGCTTTTAGAAGACATCTGAAGGCAGCCCTGTTTCGGGAAGCTTTTAATGTTTGATGTATTATAGTATTTTAATATTCTTTTGGAAGCCGCCCAGAGTGGCTGGGGAGGCCCAGCCAGATGGGCGGGGTATAAATAATAAATTATTATTATTATTATTATTATTATTATTATTATTATTATTATTATTATTATATTATTATTATTATTATATCAAGCATCATGCTCCACCAGGAAACCCAAAGCCACTCTGAAAAGGCTACTAAAAGGACTATGAGGTTAAATAACACAGGGGTAGGGGAACCATTTTTTGCTAGAGAGCTACAATCTCACACCAGTGATGGCTGGGGCCAGATGAAAAGAGGGCATTTCAATTAATGTACAAGTTACCTTTGCTAGGGTTGCCATATTTCAAAAAGTAAAAACCAGGAGACCCTTAAAGTTTTTGATTGACTTTGTCAACAGACTTTCCTAAAATCCGGAACAAAGCTGTCAGATCTGCCTACAAAAAACATGGTAATGTCCGGACGTATGGCAACCCATCCTTTGCACAGTGGACTAGTTGGTATACATAGGCCATATCCCTACTAAAGTGGTACCTCGGGTTAAGTACTTAATTCATTCCAGAGGTCCGTACTTAACCTGAAACTGTTCTTAACCTGAAGCACCACTTTAACTAATGGGGCCTCCTGCTGCTGCCGCACCGCTGGAGCACAATTTCTGTTCTCATCCTGAAGCAAAGTTCTTAACCTGAAGCACAATTTCTGGGTTAGCGGAGTCTGTAACCTGAAGCGTATGTAACCTGAGGTACCACTGTATATGTTTAAAGTATGGTGATACCACTTTAAACAGTAAGGCTTCCCCTGCCCAAAGAATCAGGGGAACTGTAGTTTTTTAAAAGGGTGCTAAGAGTTGTTAAGAGAATGCTGCTACCCTCACAGAGCTAACATTCCTAGAGTTCCCTAGGAAGAGGGATTGATCATTAACCACTGCAAGAATTGTAGCTTTGTGTCTTGGCTCCCACCGACGGAAAAGCTTGAAGTACAGTTTCTGCCGAAATCTTTAATGCTCAAATCGGTTATGGTACAGTTGTCAATGGACAACTCCTGCAACTTCTCCCACCCCCCGTCCTGCTCCAACCAGCGCCTCTACAACATCTCCTCAGGCCTCATGATTTTCTCCTAACTCTCAGCACTCGCCTATCCTTCGCCCAGGAGCCATTATCATGATTAAAAGACACATTTTAGTGTGGCAGAAATACTCATGGAAGGTGTGGCCCGTGGAGAGTCCTGAGGGCCAGTCAGAAAAGGCCTGGAGGTCCATATTCAATTATTCTAGCCTCATGTTTCCCATCCATGCTACAGATGAAGGAGGAGAAGAGTTTGGATTTAATATCCCGCTTTATCACTACCCGAAGGAGTCTCAAAGTGGCTAACATTCTCCTTTCCCTTCCTCCCCCACAACAAACACTCTGTGAGGTGAGTGGGGCTGAGAGAAGTATGACTAGCCCAAGGTCACCCAGCAGCTGCATGGGGAGGAGCGGGGAATCAAACCCGGTTCACCAGATTACGAGACTACCACTCTTAACCACTACACCACACTGGCTCTATGTGAGACCTACGCCCACATAAAGCAAAGACTACAGGACCATGTGAATGGTCTATCCCATCATGTCTCATTGGTCCTAAGGTGTGAGGTGGAAATAGAGACACTTTCAGAAAGCCTAAAACAAAATAAGCTGTATAAGCAATTTTTTAAAACGAAGAAGGTGCCAGGCCATGTGGAGGCTTAAAAAAAAACAAAAAACAGCTGCACCAGAAAGGCAAACATGAATAAAACCTATTTTTGCAAATGGTGTGCAAGAATAGAATTGTGAGCCTTTTCTTTAGAAGCAAAGCTAGGAGACAGAGGAAGAGCAAAAAGAGAAAATTTGGTGTGCAAACACATTAGGAACCCAACTCATTTTGCTATTCATTCTTGCAGGCCAATACAAAACCTTTGATTTGGAAAGAGCTATTTTTACTGTCACCGCTAACATAAAAAAAAACACCACAGTATAATTTTAAAATACCACCAATAAAATAAAAATAAAACGGAGGAAAGCAAGAATGAATGTGTAGTTTAAGAGCTGCAAGGCGATACTGGGGGAAGGTCCAAATATAATGCTGTGGAGATGGAAAGCAGAAGCAGCTATAGCTCAGAATCTATTTAAACATAAACTCCAAATAGCATAATAAAATACAATTTTTAAAATAGAAAAAAATATGGGGAATCTCCAGACCAGGGGTCAAATGTGGCCCTTGAGGCATCTGAATTTGGTCCCTGGAACTTTCCCCCAACCAGAAACTTCACTGGGCCCAGTTATACTTTTGATATGCTTGTGTATTTTCTGCTGTGGCATAGTATTTTAACATGGTACTTTATTTTGAGACTCTCTGCTGTGGGAAGCAACTCACACATTCCATACACTAACCAAACTAAACAAGAACCTAGGGGTAAAATCTGTGCCAGTTCTCAATGTCTTGATAGGCAACTTGTGAAACATTTTTGTTGCTGTTGCTGTTGATGAAGACAAGTGTAAGAACAGACTCCACAGCCATATAGTGAGACAGCATCATTGGCAAACAGATTTCTCAATACAGTGGTACCTCGGGTTAAGTACTTTTTTCGTTCCAGAGGCCAGTTCTTAACCTGAAACTGTTCTTTTTTTTATAAATATTTTTATTGGTTTTACAATTTTTTAAAACAATACAAACATATATAAAGACATACAAACATGTATAGTTTCATAACCTTTTTTTCCTAAAACCTTGTTTCTCAGACTCCCCCATACCTCCCCTTTCTGCATAACCTGAAACTGTTCTTAACCCGAAGCAGCACTTTAGCTAATGGGGCCTCCCACTGCGCCATCAGAGCACGATTTCTGTTCTCATCCTGAAGCAAAGTTCTTAACCCGAGGTACTGTTTCTGGGTTAGCGGAGTCTGTAACCTGAAGCGTATGTAACCTGAAGCCTATGTAACCTGAGGTACTACTGTATTTTCCTGACTCCTAACTCTATGTAAGTTTGCTCATTAGAGCCTGAGTCCTGTTGGTCAGGCAAAGGGTCCATCTAGTCCAGCCTCCTGTTCTTGCAATAGCCAGATGGATGTTCCAATGGGAAGCTTGCAAACAGGACCTGAGGACAACAGCAAATTTCCCACTTGCGACTTCTGGTGATTGGTATTCAGAGGCTTAACAGTAGAGGTAGAGCATAAGAAGAGCCCTCCTGGATCAGGCCGAAGATCTGCCTATTCCAGCATCCTGTTGTTGCACTGGCCAACCAGATGCTTGATTGGGAAGTCTGCAAGCAGGAGCTGAGCACAACAGTGCTCTTCCCACTTGTGATTCCTAGCAACTAGTGCTCAGTGGGGGGAGAAAACAGTCATTGCAGTTGTTGTTGTTTAGTCATGCCCGACTCTTCGTGATCCTCTGGACCAGAGCAGCCAGGCACTTCTGTCTTCTACTGCCTCCCGCAGTTTAGTCAAACTCATGCTGGTAGCTTCGGGAACACTATCCAACCATCTTGTCCTCTGTCGTCCCCTTCTCCTTGTGCCCTCCATCTTTCCCAACATCAGGGTCTTTTCCAGGGAGTCTTCTCTTCTCATGAGGTGGCCAAAGTATTGGAGCCTCAGCTTCAGGATCTGTCCTTCCAGTGAGCACTCAGGGCTGATTTCCTTCAGAATGGATAGGTTTGATCTTCTTGCAGTCCATGGGACTCTCAAGAGTCTCCTCCAGCATCATAATTCAAAAGCATCAATTCTTCGGCGATCAGCCTTCTTTATGGTCCAGCTCTCACTTCCATACATCTCTACTGGGAAAACCATAGCTTAGTATCCATCAACAGGCATTATCCTCTATGAATCTGTCTAATCCTCTTTTAAAGTGATCCAAATTGGTGGCTATCTTGAGGAAGCTGAGTGGGGAGTTGGCATGTGTGGTGAAAGGCCACATGTTGCCACAGGGTGGACTAGGGACAAATGCCCACTCTGTCCCCAGCCACAGGCATTTCAGCATAGGCTAGGGCTTGCTAGAGGCTCCACAACAATCTGGATAGGATAAATGGTGCAGTGCCAGATTTAGGGTGGTGTGAATTCCCACGCACAGAGTTTAGGGTTTGCAGAGGGGGGGTTGCCTCAGGGGAATAGGGGTCTCCTAACAACCCTCAGAACACTTAAACTACAGCTCCCAGAATTCTTTGGGGAAGCCATGGCATTTTAAAGTGGCATCATAGTGCTTTAAATGTATGGTGTGAATGTGGCAAAATAAATGGCACTGTTCTCTTTGAGGTTTGTCTGAATACCTCAGGTGTGGGGAACCTTCAGGCCCCCCAGATATTGCTGAACTACAACTCCCAACACCCCTGGTCAGCAGTTTTGCTTACTGGGACCATTGCAGTTCAGCAACATCTGAAGGTTCAAAGGTTCCCCACACCTGGAATACTTGAACTATTTAAAATTATTGGTAGTACAGTGGTACCTTGGGTTATGAACTTAATTCATTCTGGAGGTCCGTTCTTAACCCGAAACTGTTCTTAACCTGAGGCGCACTTTCACTAATGGGGCCTCCCGCTGATGCCGTGACACCACCATGAGATCTCCGTTCTCATCCTGGGGCAAAGTTTGCAACCCGAGATACTACTTCCAAGTTAGCAGAGTCTGTAACTCGAAGCGTTTGTAACCTGAGGTACCACTGTATGGACTGGCTTTTATTTATAAAATGTTTTCATTGTTTTTTACATGTGGATTTTTTTAAAAAAAGAAAATGTTGATGTTCTTACCTAAAATCAGGTTGAGATATTCTAAGGGAAGCAACTCATACATGGAATCAAATAAATGCCCTGATTTGTTTCTTTGAGCAAAATAGAGAGATGTGTGGATCATGGCGTTCTGCAGTTCAGACACCAAGTGGTGCTTAACTTCATAATAGTCAGGGGGGAGTCTTCTGCCTCTGTTCTATTCCTTTTCTTAAACTTTTTTATTCAGAGATAACAATATATGTGACCAAACATGCAACTTACAATTCATCACATCTGAAAACCCAACCATAAACGTGTTGTCCAATTTTAAATATATAAATGTTTTAAATAAATAATTATTTAAATCCTTTTGCTCTCCCTATGCCACTCCCACACCGTCTCTCAATATTACAAA
The DNA here is from genome assembly GCF_965113315.1 of Podarcis vaucheri. Lineage (NCBI taxonomy): Eukaryota > Metazoa > Chordata > Lepidosauria > Squamata > Lacertidae > Podarcis > Podarcis vaucheri. The sequence continues at coordinate 43,475,848 of NC_138758.1, read as the reverse complement.
TTCTATACATTTTGCTATCTATGCAACATGCAGCACCTTGCTAAAACCATTCTCCTTTCCAGTAGGAATTTGAGCAGAACACTGTTTAATGGCAAGCAACATTTCTGGCTGCTCTTAAATAAATTTCCAACTACAGGAATATGAGTTGGACCTCCTTTCTCAAATATCCAAGCCATGCTTGTATGGGATTTAATGGCATAACATAACCCACTTGTTCTCATCTTCTATTCCCCCCCCCCCAAAAAAAAAATAAAGGGAGACAATAAACTCATTGTCTAACTCTGAGTGATGTGTCATCTAAGCCTCTCATGACAACAAGAAAGAAAAGAAGTGTGGGTGGGGAAATGAGTATTTGTGGTGGAATATTGGGTAGAAAGAGCTTGTGACCCTGCTGCTCACATTTCATCCAGTAACCATACTTAAGAATATCCAGTTTTGCCTGCATTGGCCCAGCCTGGTTAGCATAGGCGCCAACTATAGGGGGCCCAGGCACCCACATGTTTTTGGTAGGTGCTCAGTACCTACTGTGTGGGCTCTTGTGTGACTTCCAGGTTTTGTACCAAAAGTTGTGTAGGAGGCCTTACACAACTGCAGAGGCAATGTCAGAGGTCTTGCGAGGTCTTGGGTGTGAACTGCCAGGCCTCAGAAGCACCGCTGGGCAGGTTGATGCAACGTGACGTCGTGAAATTGTGACATCACGTTACATCGCAGGTGCCATTGGGCACCCATAACTTGGGGCCCAAGTTGGCACCCCTTCTGGTTAGGGATGAACAACTCTGTCAGTTTTGGTTTCTCTTTCACACTTTGTGTGTTTTAGTGTGATTTTCTTCTAACTTCTGTTTGTGGTTTTGCCTAAGATGCACATCTTTATAAAGCAATTTCCCCTAATATACAGCATTGTCAGTTTCATTAACAATTGTATTTTTTGTGCATGCTTTCCTTTAGTCTATGCATTTTTTGTCTCATATTTTTTGTCCCACCTTACTTGGCACTGCAGAATTTGGATAAGTGCAAATTTTGAAAGATGGTTGCCTTTTAGTTAACATACTGTTTCAGAAAGTGGGAACTGGGTAGTTTAGCCTTTAAATATGAACTGAATCTAATCTCTCCACCAGGAACACTTGAGGATCCCAACAAAAACAGACCAAATCTGCGCCTCTTGTAATAATGCACAGCTCAGAACTCAAATGCTATCATAGCCATGGCTACTCAGAAGTAAGTCCTATTGAATTCAATGGAACTTAGTCCCAGGTAGGTGGAGTTAGACTGCAGGTTCAGGTAGCAGCAAAATGTTCAGGTTCATGGATCAAAAAATAAATAAAATTTAACAGTGTTTTGAAAACGTATGCATATTTTAAGAGGAAACAGGTTTAACCATTTCCCCCCTCAAAAGAAAAGAAGTTTACATACTGAAACATGTGCTGTATTTGAATGCAAATTCAAATGTACAGATTAATACAGAAATAGAACAGAATGGACTTATGAGTGAACACAGCATTAAGAAGTACAAGGTTGTATCAAAGTAAGTAACATCCATCAATTTCAATGAGTCTACTCTGAGTAGGACGGCTGGATACAACCCAGAGACTGGAAATAAGCAGACTGGTTCATTTTGAGTTCACAGTGACCATTCTTCACTGGGGATGTTCAGAAGGGAACCCGTAAAAGAAAAAAATGTACATCTTGTGTATCTCAACCACCCCTTGGTGACTATTTAAACAGCTTGAAACATTACATGATTTATAGCTCAAATGGCATCTGTTCTTCATATCAGTGACCAGAGATGATGCAGGGAGAAAAGAGATACCTCCCCCTCTATCAATCACCACCAGCCAAAAACTCCCAGGGTCCTAAGGTGCCCTTTGCTCTGCAATAAACTAGTGAAAAGTTGTCAGTGTCTGGCAATGGAGACCGGTTCATTAAGAAGAAGAAGAAGAAGAAGAATTTAGATTTGATATCCTGCTTTATCACTACCCTAGGGAGTCTCAAAGCAGCTAACATTCTCCTTTCCCTTCCTCCCCCACAACAAACATTCTGTGAGGTGTGTGGGGCTGAGAGACTTCAGAGAAGTGTGACTAGACCAAGGTCACCCAGCAGCTGCATGTGGAGGAGCGGAGACGTGAACCTGGTTCCCCAGATTACGAGTCTACCGCTCTTAACCACTACACCACACTGGCTCTGCCCCAGCAACTTCTGACTGCCCTTAGTCAGCCCTCTCTCAGAAGAACATAAGAAGGGCCCTGCTGGAACAGGCAAGTGGTCTATCTTGCCCAGCATCCTGTTCTTAAAGTAGCCAACCAGATGCCTGTGGGAAGCCTGCAAGCAGAACCTGGATACAGGACCTTCCTTCCCTTCCGTGGTTTCCAGCAACTGCTTTTCAGAAGCACTGCTGTCTCTGACCGCTAGGGCCAGCCCCTGAATTGAATCAGGACCATATCTGCATTGAGGCTGACATATTTTAAAAAGTGAAAAGTTGTTGAGCTTTTTTCTTTTCCCCCAAAGTTGTTGGTCTTTTCTTGCAGGTTCTCCCCCCCCAAAAAAAAAACACTCCAACCACCCACAAAAAATATGAATTTTCTGAGCTATTCTTGAGCTTCCTGCAGCCAATCAGATGCTGTGCTTTGGTTTCTGAATGTTTTAGAAGTCGAACAGACTTCCGGAACTGATTCCGTTTGACTTTGAAGGTACAACTGTGCAATGTAACCACAAAAAAACAGCAACCATGGAGCCGTTCTCTATCTACCTCTCTAGGTGCAAAAGGAGGAGAAGCTGCAGGCAAAAGTTAATGTGGAGGGGAGTACCTCAGCTGCTTCTCATTATTTCTTAACCCACAACTCCAAAGCAGTGGATTCTTCCCCCCTATTTTTACAAGTCCAACTGAACCTCTAAAACATCCCAGGAGTTTTCTGTTCCTGATTAGGAGCTTGGGAGGGAGGGAGGGAGGGAGGGTGGGTGGGTGTGGGGAGTGACTTGTCCCAGTTCCAGAGTCTCATTACATTTCTCTCCAGGCCCATTAAACTCACAAGCACTCTTACTATGGCAGAAATGTAACTGAAACATAAATCAACTCTCAGAAGCAGACGTGGTGGCAGCAGCCAACCTTAGTAGGCAATGGAAACAAACAACAGCTTAAGGAAAAGAAGAGGGGAGTCCAAAATTAGACTGGGATATTTTCAGGGTGCCCGCAAGCTCCTCTGTATTTTGCAGAAGGGATTCAAGCACAGAAGAGCCAAAACTCAGTAGCAGGGCAACTGCTTTGCATGCTGAAGATCCCAGGTTCAGTCCCCAGCATCTCGAGGTAGGGCTGTTGTGGAGGGGTGGGGTGAGTAAATAAAATCTGTGCTGGAGGAGACTCTTGAGAGTCCCATGGACTGCAAGAAGATCAAACCTATCCATTCTGAAGGAAATCAGCCCCAAGTGCTCACTGGAAGGACAGATCCTGAAGCTGAGGCTCCAATACTTTGGCCACCTCATGAGAAGAGAAGACTCCCTGGAAAAGACCCTGATGTTGGGAAAGATGGAGGGCACAAGGAGAAGGGGACGACAGAGGACGAGATGGTTGGACAGTGTTCTCGAAGCTACCAGCATGATTTTGACCAAGCTGCGGGAGGCAGTGGAAGACAGGAGTGCCTGGCGTGCTCTGGTCCATGGGGTCATGAAGAGTCGGACACGACTAAACAACTAAACAACAACAACAACAATCAATTCTCCAGCCAGACTGGCAATATCCCCTCACTCACACAGTTTACGATATTGCTGCATTCTTCAGCAGACGTTCTTTTCATTCAGCAAATTAAGTGGCTCATGTATATGTCAAACAAAGCTTTAATAATAAAGAAAACTGTAACACAATAACATAATCTGTGAGAGAAACTAAAACAGCAACATGAGCAAGAATGAAGCAAGAGTGACAGTTGGTCTCTCTAACTGAACACTCGAAGGGAGGGACCGATTCCAGAGCACAGCACACAAGCCCCGCCCACCAGATGCCAGACATTCTACTAATCAAATTAGGCCCCAGTGTTTTTCTTACAAGGGCTGGGGTAGTCCCCTGCCTGAAACCTTGGACAACCAATGTTGATCATAGGTCAGTGGTTACCAAATAGATAAGAACTGTGGACCCTCTGTTTTTTAAAAACCAAGCCATGGACCTTCTGGGTAAGTTGGGGTCTGTGGACCACCAATTGGGAACCATTGGTATAGACAATATAGTGCTAGATGGACCACTGATGTGACTTGGTGTAAGGCATTATCAGTTACTCAGAATCATAAAATGTAAAAGATTAGGGAGTGAAGCAAATTAAAATAATGATGTCATACCACACTGTACATGACCCAGGTCCTTCATTACTGAGGATCACTAATTAAACTTTTTTGTACTATACCTCTCTCCTCACCCAGGCCCTTTCCCTCACACTTTTTGCCCCTGGATCTTTGTTCACTGCACATTCCCATCAATTCCAGGGTGGTCAATATAAACCACTTTGGGAAAGACTGAATCCACTTCATTTTGGGAAGCTAACAAGTAGGGGAGAGATAGAAAAAGTCTGTCTTTGTGCAATGTTTCCAGAGGCCTCCTGACAGAGGTGATCATATAGTGTGACCAAAAGACACTTTCCCCTTAGAAAGAAAGAAAGAAAGAAAGAAAGAAAGAAAGAAAGAAAGAAAGGGCTTCAGTATTTTTTAAAAAAATCAACAAAAGGGAAAGGAAGGAGAAAAGTTAAATGGGATTTGTGGGGTGGACAGTTGTAGCCCAAACAGCAAGTGTTCTGCGATTACTTCACACAGCTGAACATCCTTCAAACAGATTCCATGCTGTTAAAGTTTCTAGTCCTCATGGATGAGTGCAGAAGTATAATCTCAGGGGCTGAAGGGTCTAAGGATTTTACTATTTTAGCAGAAGGAAGGGAGGGAAATGGGCAAAGAAGCAAATATATGGAAATTTACTTAATCCACAGAGTTAGCCACATAAATTATGCACTTGCAAAATTCAGCTGTTCACAACACATAAACTAGCACACTTCACAGCATCCACAACTGTGCTCGCTTCTCTGAAGTTGCTATTTTTATTCTTATTATCCAGAGCATCCAGAATGACCTCATCCATTATCAGATAAGAAATGCTGCAGTGTCTGGGTCTCCTGTTTAAATAAGGCAAACCAAAGAGTAGAGTCTGGGCACTGTGCAGTTTAGAAAAAGTTGTACCTTTGTGTAGGATCGGTGAACCTCATTGGTTACATTTGGCACCTAATGCAAACAGAGCAGAAGCCAGATGAGAAAGAAGTCAGTATTTTCATAGCTGGCAAATGTTTCGCAGTCACCCGCTGATGTCTCGAGCACCACTAAGCAGAAATATATATGGTTTTGGCATGGTTACAGTCAACTGTATGCAAAGCATTGCTTACTGTTGCACTGTGATTCATGGATTATCCCTGCATCAGGAGCATAAGTAGCTGCCTTCTTCTGTACCAGACCATTGCTCTATTTAGCTCAGTACTGTCTACACTGACTGACAGTAACACTCCAGGGTTTCCCAGTCCTCCCTGGAGATGCTAGGAACTGAACCTGAGATGCCAAACGGATGCTGACACTGAGCCACAGCACCTTTCTAAACTCATTCCAGCACAACTCTCTTTTTTGGTTAAAGGACGTTTTTTGGCTTTAAATTGGTGGTTTTGTGAATGCTAGGTGTGTTTTTTTTTTGGGGGGGGACATTCCCACCTTACTTTTTTGCTGCTGCCACAATCAATTTCACTCTCCTCCTATAGCAGTGATCACTGGTTGGCACCGTTTCTTTTTCTTCCTCACCTGAGGCTCAAGCATAAGGGTCATTGGTTCCACCATAACAGGCCAGCTCCATCAGGCCTCCTCAGCCTTCAGCTATCATTTGGGGGCAGCCGTTCCATCAGACTGCCTCAGAGGGAGAGATATAGAAGCTGAGCTCATTTCACTAGTTTTGCTGGAGGCCCATCACCATCAGGAACCTCCTGCCTCTGAACTGCTAAGGCTGCAGGTAAGGTAAAGGTAAAGGGACCCCTGACCATTAGGTCCAGTCTGGGGTTGTGGTGCTCATCTCGCTTTATTGGCTGAGGGAGCTGGTGTACAACTTCCGGGTCATGTGGCCAGCATGACTAAGCCGCTTCTGGCGAACCAGAGCAGTGCATGGAAACGCCGTTTACCTTCCCGCTGGAGCGGTACCTATTTATCTACTTGCACTTTGACCTGCTTTTGAACTGCTAGGTTGGCAGGAGCAGGGACCAAACAACAGGAGCTCACCCCGTCGCGGGGATTCGAACCGCCAACCTTCTGATCGGCAAGTCCTAGGCTCTGTGGTTTAACCCACAGCGCCGCCCACGTCCCATTAGGCTGCAGGTGGGGCTGTCAAATTTTGATTGTATGTTAGCCACCCCGGCTACCTTTTCAGCTGAAAAGTGGGTACAAATTATCTAAATAAATAAATAATGTGGTTTAAAAACTACCAGAACTCAAAATCAGAAGCTTTTGGGCTTGTGTGCAGCTGCACCATATGGTGGCCTAGGTGATTTAACAAGCTCAGGGCATGGACTGACTCCACCCACCCAGAATGGCCTTTGGATCTAATGGGACATGACAGAGCATAACACTGGCACCAACTCTAGGGGGCCCTGGGTGCCTGGGCCCCCACATTTTATGTGGGGGAGTGCTCAGCACCCACACTGCAGGGCTCTGATATGAATTCCAGTTTCTACCAGAAGTCACGTCGGAGGCCTGACGTCTTGAGACGCCGCAAAGCCTCTGACGTGACTTCCAGCAGAAAACCAGAAGTCGCGTCAGAGGTCTTGTAACCTCTGAGGCCCTGCATGGCCTCTGACATAACTTCCGGTTGGAGAAAACATTTCAACTTGGTGCTAAATTGCAACTACACTTGGTGGGAGTTCTTAAGCACAAATCAAATCATCATTTGCTTTGCTCTTTCTACCTTCCCACTTCGACCTTTCTTTTCCAACCCTTTACAAAGTTCCACCTGAGTCCAAGCTCGGGGAAACTTCTCCCAGAAGTGGGATCTGTCATGGTGAGCTCCTTTGTCCAGGAGGCTGCCGCAGGTGCTGTAAGAGGCTTGACAGGATCGAGCTGCAACTCCAGCATCTCCCATCCAGAAGCTCAGCTGTCCCAGCGCACCCTGGAAAGCAAGGGAGAGTTTGGGAAGGGTTAAAATATAATGAGCACCAAAGGTTTTCGGAATGCAAGTTTTATTACTGTATTATGTTATAAAACAGTGAATAATAAAAAAGTAACAAGATTGTAGGGGAGTAAAGTTCCAAGACACATGAACTTAACTCACTGCCTATTGTTCACCTTTCTAGGTTTCTGAAAGGTGGGTGCGAGGAAACTCGTCTCAAGAAGGGTACTGAAAAGTGGGGAAAGATTCAAAAACGACAACCAAAACGATCAAGAGGTTGGAGCAACTTTCCTATGAGGAAAGGTCACAACCAGTGCTTTTTATCTGGGGACACTCAAGCACTGGTGGAGGAAGAGGGGGGTGGGGGGCAGCGTGATCCCGGTGGGGTTCTATTGCAGCTGCCTCCCCCCGCACTGGGCGATCCACCCCCGCAGGCAGCATGCAATGCCCCCAGAATGCATGCCACGTCCCTGTGGGCAGCGCCCCCTGCCCCGAGGACGCATGCCCCAACCTATGGGCGGTGCGCCCCCTCCCTGGGATGCGCCCCAGCCCCGCCCCCACCTGCTCTCCACCCCCAGTGCTGGTGCATGAAGTTCCACGACTGCACTCAAGGGTACACAGCACCAGCACCCTTTTTTCCTAGAAGAAAAGCACTGATTAAAAGTGTGGCACTGACTGTAACAACTTCGTGGTGAGTTCCGGCACCTTTTTCCTAGAAGAAAAGCACTGGTTGCAACATTTCAGAGATGTTAAATTAAGAGCAGGGGTGGAGCTTCATGCTCAGGCACCGGGGGGTGGGGCTGGTGCGCATCCCAGGGGCGTGGCACATGTCCTGGGGGCGTGGCACGCTACCCACAAAGGCGTGGCACGCTGCCTGCAGGGGCATTGCACCCAGCGTGGGTGGAGGGCAGCCACAATGGCACCCCACCAAGAACTCACTGCCAGGGGTGGTGCGCTCCCCCCGCCCCACTCTTCCTCCGCCAGTGATTAAGAGATAAGGGAAGAATGGCTATGATAGAAGTGTATACAAATACAGTTGTACCTTGGCTCCCAAACGCCTTAGGAGTTGAATGTTCTGGCTCATGGACAATCGAAAACCAGAACTTAGTGTTCTGGTTTTTGAAGGTTCCTTCGGAAACTGAACATCCAACGGGGCTTCCACAGCTTCCGATTGGATGCAGGAGCTTCCTGCAGCCAATCAGAAGATGCGCTTTGGAAGTCGAACGTTTCGGAAGTCGAACAGACTCAGGTCCTGCTTGCAAGCCTCCCATTAGGGCATCTGGCTGGGCACTTTGAGGACAGGAGGCTGGACTAGACAAACGCCCATTCCAGCAGGGCTCTTCTTATGCCCTTAAAGCAGATATACATTCTTACCAGTATCTGGATAAAAATGGACAGTATGTGTTAGGAAGAACTCATTATGGGCAGGGCTGTAGCTAGGGGGTGGTGAGGTGGGCCCCCATTAGGGGTGCAGGTGGAGGAGGGGGTGCAAAATCGGCTACAATATGTCCATAAATATGTCTATAAATAAAAATATTGATTATTGGCTCATAAGAAAAGTTTTTAAATAGAGGGTGAATTGAATGGGTGGGGCTGGAGGAGAGGTGGAAAGAAGAATTAATTTGTCTGTGGTTAGGGGGTGCAATCTGGACAGTTCTGCCAGGGCAAGATCACCTAGCTATGGTTCTGATTATGGGAACTGTGGTTGCTGAACAGTTTCCTTGTGCATTGTAATAGACAGCTTTTCTATTTGGGAACAGAGAAAGCTGCCTTATTCCTTGTGATTTTCATGCATGGTAGTAGGCGGTGTCCTGAAAAGAATAATGCAGCTGCAAACTCATGCTGTTCCTCACCTCAAAAGGGACCTCAAAGGGCTCGATGAGACCTCCAATAACCACCAGGCCCTCCGTGGCCACCCCCATGCCAAAGTAACCAGACCAGGCAACGCTCTCCAGCAGGCAGCAGTCCACATACAGAGCCAACCTGTTCAAGGAGATGCTAAGGGCCACTCTGTGCCAGTGTCCATCTGACAGGGAGGAAACTGGGAACCTGCAAGTGACAGGGCCAGAAAGAGCAATACATGAGTTAGGCAACACACAGCAACAGGGAAGTATGCTGGTAGAGGTGTGACAGATGGCAATGGATGGAACATGCCTCATTCTGCCTAACACTAGAGCCAGCCCTCAACACTCTTACCTTCAAAACGCAGCTGCCTCTGAATACAGGGATGCCTTATACCAAGTCACACTACTAAGATATACTAGAGATTGGGACCTTCTGCATGCCAGAGAGCTATGGCCCTACCACTGTAGAAAACTCACCCCTGGGAGGCCATGCCCAGCACCCACTCTGATGTAATTTCAGCACTGGGGGATGACCTTTTAATTCTCCCATGCAAGTGTAAGTTGTGAGTTTCTGAGACTGGGCAATGCATTTTTAGCATTGCATATTGTGACTATATCTGGGCATTAACCCTAAACCACTAGTGGCCAACATGGTGCCCCACAAATGTTGCTGTTCAGCTGCCACCATCCCTGACTATTAGCAGTGCTGGCTGGAGCTGATAGGAGTTGTAATCCAGGATTACCTGGTCGGCACCATGCCAGTTACCCCAGCTCTAAGCACAGGGTTGAGGAACCAGGAGCCACATTCTGTTCTGGGCAACTTACTAGGAGCCATCTGCCAGTGGTGGGTGGGGCCAGAGGCAAAAATCAGCAGAGCAGCATTTGTAAATGTTTACCTTCATACAGTAGGCAAGTTTCAGCATGCCCTCACACACACCCTCTCTGTCCTCCATCAAGGCAACCAAGGGGCACCATCAGAATTCATTGATAAATTCTGGACAGGCAAGAACACTCATAGAGAGTACAAAGCAGGACAGGTGAGGAGCAGTCTCCTGAGGTCAGATAGGAAGTTCTTGCCTCTGGGTCTGAGGTTCCTTAACTCTGATCGTGCATTACAGGAATATGACTGTGCAAGCCTCAGGTTCACACATGACACATTCCCTTCCAATCTGGACCTCTGACACCCCAACTCTATTGATGCTGGCAATCCAATATTTCTCCACTTTTATTGACATCTCCAGATATCTCTACCAATGATCCAGGAAGGGACTGGGGAACCTTGTTCAGTTCACGGGATGCATTCCCTTGTGAACAATCTTTCAAAGGCCAGGGGGACAGTGGTGAGTAGGGCCAGAGGCAAAAGTGGGTGGAGCAATGGACAGGACTCTCACCCCTGTACACTAGGATATATTGCAACCACATAAAGTCAGAGGTTTCCAAATAGACATGCAGCATGCTTCTTATACACATATCTCTCCAACCTCCCTCCATCCATCCATCCATCCATCCATCCATCCATCCAAGCAAGAGGCATTGTTAGAGGTCAAGGGCACATTCCAGCCAGGCAAAAGCACACAAGGAGGGTAAGAAGCAAGGCCTGGTCCAGGGGAAAATCAGAGCTGCTATTATTGTTGTTGTTGTTGTTGTTGTTGTTGTTGTTGTTGTTGTTGTCTTAGTTTTTTTTTAAAAAAGGAATGGTCTCTTTTTCAAGTTGTGTTTTCTACAGATCAGTTTCATTTGTTGCTTGACAGTTTTGCATGCAGTATTAGGTTGGGAAGAAAAGAAGGGGAAGAGGAGGATGGGGGACGGTGAGGTTTCTATTCTTCTACTTAGTGTATGTGTGGGGTTTTGTGTCAGTGTCACTTGTGTGGGTTCTCTTACTATTCACTTGTTGTATTTTCTTGGTGGTGAAAGAGGTTGGGGGGTGGACTAGGGTGTGGTTGTTTATCTTTGGTTGGCAGTAGTGAGATTTGTTTTTGTGTGTGAGTAGGGTGTGTGCATGTGTGTATTTTTCAATCAGGTTAGCCAGATTGATTCACATGCTGTTGGAAGATTCTTGTAGTTGTCTTGTTGGGCTGTGTATGTAATAAAGGGGAACCATACTGGGGCGAAGGCGTCCTCTTCTATTGTCACCGTGTCAGTTTCAGTTTATTGGTTAGTTTTTCTAGTAAGGCTGTTTTCCATACTATTTGATACTACTTGCTTAGGTGTTTGGTTCCTTTGGGTGGATTGTGTATTTCTTGTAGGAAGTCAATGTCATGGTGTTTACATATGAGGTGATGCATTTCCTTTTGATAGGGTTTCCCAACCCCCCTCACATTTAGTGTAATTGTTTTTAAGCTAGCCATTCTGCTTATCTACTTTATAGGATGATTCCCTGCCAACACATCTGGGTTGTCCTGACTCTTTCACCTTATATTGTCTATCAAACCTATTAAGTTGTGCTGACATAAAGTCTGATGGGTGATGGAAGAGGGGGGTTAGAATTAGATTTGGGTTAAAGAGCGGGGGGCGGGTAGATTACAGAAAATAGCCTATATGTAGTTATATAAGTGTTTATTTGGGATAACTTGGACCATCTGGCTTCCAGCCAGTTGGTCCTGGGTCTCATCTGACATGGAAGGCATTGTTTAAGAACAAGACATCTTCCCTGTCATTTGTGACAGGGAATGGTCAGTGAGATGGTGTTCAGCACCTTTTGTGATGCCTGTGTTGGATATAAGGTCTATAAGCAATGTTGTCAGTGTTATTAACAACATTATTGGTTAGTTGGGGTGGGGATATCGGTATTGGCACGCCCTGGTGCCACAATTGTGCTGGTTGTGTGTCTGACTTTAGCCTGTTTGTTGATTGTTTTATTGAGGTTGTGGGTATTGTTTTAGTTGGTATGGGTTTCTTTCTTTGTTTTTCTTTTCTTTTACCAGCTTATTTTCTTTGTTTCCTTTTGTGGTGAAGGAAGAGATAGAGAGGTTGGTTGGGGAGGGATCTATTTTTGTATGTGTGGTTTTTTTTGTGCTATGGGTAAAGTCCTTGGAGCAGGGGTTGAGTGTGTGGGTTGTGGGTTGTTGTGGGTGGTTGGGAAGTGGGGAGGGTGATTTTGTGTCGTCTTGGTTGGTACTGGGGTGGGGGTAGGAGTGGAGGATCTCTATGGAGGGATGGGGTGGGGGGATATCGGTGGTCCTGGCAATATTAATTGCATGGAGGAGAGGGGAAAGGGAGGGATCAGGGCTTTTTTTTTCCCAGCAGGAAAGCACCAGACCTCAGTTCCAGTACCTCTCAGGTGAGTGCCATTGCCATTATAAGAGAACAAGGGAAGTGCTCGTGGTGAGTTCTGGCACATCTTTTTCTAGAAAAATAGCACTAGGCAAAATTTTAACAGCCCAGAGGTTTGTCTGGAAGACAACTGTCCCACTGATTCTGCTCCCTGATCGAAGTTTAGCACAGATAGGTTTGGCTTTCTGTCTGTGCAACAATGTGATGCAATAATGAAGAAAAATATGGCACTGAGCTCACTCATAATGGTGCCCCCTTCTGGCAACAAATACCAAGGTGTGAGGGGTAATCCTGATCTGAAAGAGGATGTTGCTGCGAAGACCGATGATAGTCAAGAGACTGGTGTTCTCCTTCAAAGAGTACCTGAGCATCAGCAACAGACTCAGCTCATCTGCAAAGCTAAGAGAGAAGCAGAGCATGAATAACAGAACAGCAGTGTTGAATAGTGGCTAGAGCTTTGTATTTTGACTAGGAAGATTGAATCCTTTACTGAGCCATGAAGCTTACTGGGTAACCTTGGGCTAGTAACTTTCTCTCTCTCTCTTAGCCTAGACTTTCTTGCAGAGTTGTTGTGAGGACAAAATGGGGTGCCCCATATCCATGTACATCAGTAGAGTGGTATAGAAATAAGGATGAATGAATCTGTCAATTTGGTTTCTTATTTTTCCAGTCTTAAGTCCTGCTCATCACTTTTCCATATCAGTTTGGGGAGCAGGCCTACAGAAGGCCAACTAGAAAGAGGGTGGTTTGCACAATCCTAGCCTCTGCCAGGTCTGTTCTGCCAGCCAGCAAGAGTGTGTGAGCCATTTTTGTCTGTGTCAGTCTGCTTCTTCTGTGAGACATCTGCCTGCAGGTAAGAGACAAAGTGGTGTGATTATAGTATGGGGCTTTGCTTGATTGCTGAATAAAGCTGGGCAGTGGGTGTGGCCCGTGGCCTGCCTTACTATTATAACAATAGGCCCTGCCGTGGTCAGTGGGGTCCACTGCAAAGGGGTTGACACCAAAGAGGTTGGTGAGCCACAGGGCATGGGTGTCCACTGCTGTCAGTCAAGATACAGAATTGTAGGCCAGTTGCTGTAGGAGACAGGCCTGTGAACCTCAGTCATGGTGAGAGCCTGGTTAAATAGAAGTTTAGTTTGGTGCCCTGAGTGAGAGGCAGGGAGAGGAGAGTAGTTGTGGACTTAACCATCTTCCTCTTGGTGGGCTGGGATGTGAATGCTATTTTGTCTTAGTTTACTACCTGTGGCCCTAATCTCCCAGTTGTATGTGGTGATGGATGATGGTGTTCAAATATGCCTAGATGGGCATATACCAGGGAATGTGAAAATGGTACCTCAATTCCAGTAATTGTGGGCAATTAGAATGGAGGGGTCGACTACCATATGGGGCAGAGGCCTAGATGTTTGGTCTCAGTTCCTCATCCAAGTCTTCTCACTCCTCTAGAAGATACTGGTGGTCTATCCACTGATCCCTCTGATTTGGTGGTGCTGTTACTGAATGTCAGCTTGGTTCATAAGAAAAACATGCTCATCCATGATTTGATTGTGGATGAGAAGGCTGATCTGGTGTGTATTACTGAGACTTGGCTGAGTGAATTGGGTGGGCCTAGCCTTACCCAGCTGTGCCCACCAGGGTATGTGGTACAGCACCAGGCTAGATTGGGGAGTCAAGGGGGAGGTGTTGCTATTGTCCACAAAAGCATTATCTCCTTGACCAGAAATCCTCTTCATCTTTGGAAAGACTTTGAGTGCCTGCACCTGGTGCTGGGCCACAGAGATGGACTAGAAATACTGCTGGTTTACTGACCACCCTGTTGCCCAACATCATTCCTGACTGAGTTGCCTGAGGTGGTCTCTGGAGTATTGTTGGAGGACCGCAGGACCATAGACCTGGGTGACTTCAATATTCATGTGGAGGTAGAGATAAAGGTGAAGATGTTGGGCACCTGACACTCACTTCTCCCCAAAGGCTTCTACAGAAGGGATGCTCAGCGTTGCATACTGTCCAACCTCCAAGATGCTGCAGTTAGCATCATCATAGCCATGTGAAAAATTGCCAAAGTCTGTGTTGTGGGAGGCCAGTATGTCCAGCAAGTTCACTTCAACTGTATTGAATGAGAGATGGTGGGAGGGAGAGAGAAAAGAGAAGAGATATTCATTAACATATCCTTTGACTGACTAAAAAAACCCCACCCCAGAACAAGTCAGAAGGAAGGAATCAACAATCTAGAGCAGGAGAGCAAAGCCTGAGACCCTCTAGATGTTGATGAACTACATCTCCCATCATCTCCCGCAACCCAGGATGATGGGCGTTGTAGTACAGCAGCAGCTGGAGGGTCCCAGCTTCACCACACCTGTTCTAAAGGGAATGTATGTGTGTGGGGGGAAGGGCAGCTAAGCCATCTCTCAATATGAAAGGTGGTTGTGGGGAGAAAGGTCAATGCATGACGGCATCAGGTTCAGTTCCTGCCATCTCCAGTTGAACCAGGCCCTGAGACTGCATGTGGCTCTCAGTGCAATCTGATGTGGTTGTCAGCTGCTCTGCAAACCATCAGTTCAGACCTCTGATTTTTTAACTGATTATATTTCTATGCCACTTTTCATTCAAATGTGGCTTACAAACAGTAAATAACAATAACATAATAGAACAAAATACAGTACAAACCATATAGAACAAGTAAGAAAACAACAAAAACAATCCATTAAACACCACCAACAAAACAACAAAAAATAAGCTAAACAGCGCAATTAGAGCAAAAGTCACATTAGAGGAATCACAAATTACTAGAGCTTCCATCATCTATAAAACAACACCATTAACAAGATAGCAACCAAAAAATAATCCCAGCACTGCCAAATGCATACACGCACTCTCCACACCCCCATGACTCATAATCTTCCACTCCATTCAGTTCATTAAAAGACAAAACCGTGGCAGCAACTCCTTTCTGAAGGTTCCTTGGGCTGAAAGTGAGGCAACACAGGTGAAACCAACCACCCCATGATGACAGACAAATTCTCTGTCACATTCCCTTCTGGGCAACCTTCTGAGGAGCCACAAGCCAGTAGCAGGTGGGACCAGAGGCAAAAGTGGGAGGAGCAAGGACTGAATTTTACCTCTATGGCAGACTAGTTTCAACAGATATTCTCACACAGCTTTCTCTGCCCCACATCGAGGCAAGCAAGATGTGTTTTGGAGCTCCAGGACCCACCCAGGAAAGAAAACACACTCAAGGAGGGGAAGAAGCTGGGCTTGTGAGGGGTATGGCCAGGGGAGAGTCCCCAGGGCCAGACAGAGAGGCCTGGAGGATCTCATCCAGTCTTTGGGTCTAACATTCCCTATCCCTGGGCTAGAGCTTCATATGAACTCCCAAGTCAATTGTCTTCAGTCACATAAAGGCGACATCTCACCTGATTTCTGCAGCAGCTATTGGTCCAGAATGGCTGGTGCAAACCTACATTGCCTCCCTGTCACTCTTCATTTTTGGCCAGAAATTAGACATTCAAGAAGGATCCAAAGCATAGCCAATGAGGAGCCCCCAGAGACTTCCAACCCCAGAACAGACTGTATGTGGCCTGGTACTGTACCAGCCTAGTCTAAAGCAGTTTTTAGTGTTTTCTCCTGCCACTTACCTTTGCTTGCCCTTCCCATAAACTCTGCCAAGGACCACATGCTCCCAGTGATATGGAATACCCCCTTCTAGCCAGAGGACTGGGTTGACAATGAGCGCACACACTGCTCTGCTGCATCCAAGTCAGCATGAAGGTGCTGGATTGTACAGAGCCAAACACACAGTTGGTAGTGTTGGAGGTGGTGCTGGGGACAGACTCTTACACCCTTGCTTGCCTCCAGCACCATCTGCCATCACTTGGGAAGTGTCCAGATCCTGCTTCTCTGAACTCCCACCAAAGATGAGACAAGGAAGTTGTTTCAGGACAGATGAACAACCCCAGAGCACATTGGGAGCTGTCAGTACGCATCAGTGCACAGCAGGCAGGGTTTTGCCGTTCAGTCGGATAATGAGTCAATTGAGCAGAAAGTGGCTCTAATCCAATGCACATAGGGTAGAGTAACTGTTCTGCCTTTGGCCTTCAAGGCAAGCAGTAGTTGCTTGGACAGTTAAGATATCCATGACAGAGACACGGCTTCTACTACTTAGAGCCACAGGGGTCTTTATACAGCACCATGAGTATAGCTACAGTTGTTGACAAGGAAGATCATTTCCCCAGCTGAGAAATATATAGTTTTTACAGCTCATAATGCTCATCTCGGGGATGAGGAGAGTATAGTGTCCCCAGCAATTTTCTCCAGTGTGGTTTTTATTCTGAGTGGAGTGAATTCCACTCTCCAACATACTACCCAGTCCACAAAACCCTAGTCTTAATATCAGCATCTCTTGAAAAACTGTTTTCCAGGGTCACTTTGCACCCAGTGCAACAGAGCAGTAAACTTCCTACTCCCTAATGTTGAGGCGGCATTAGCAACCTCAGGCCTGGGGGGCAAATTTGGCCCCCAAGTCTCTCTACCCAGCCCTCAGGACTCTCCCCAAACCACACACTCTTCTGCCCCTTCCTTTCCTTGAGTGTTTTTGTCCAGCTGGGATGCAGGCTTGAACTCTGATAGTGCCTCTTGCTTGACTGAATGCTCTGCCCATGTTTGCCTCTGTCCCAACCACCATTGGGATGTGTCCTTTGGAAGCTTGCCCAGAATGGGATGAAGTCTCCAGGCAGAAAAAAAAAGGTTCTCACCCACTTTATATGGCCAGGTAGAAACTGGCTGGCATCTTGCATCTCCCTACAGCTAGTGCATCACCAGGCTGCAGCGACTCACTCCATCCAGCTACAATGAGCAGCGGTTTGCTCTATTGAAATTGGATCTGACTTCCAGAAGTTCCCCTCTCTCCAGTTCAAGCTCCCTAGCTTACTGTACAAATGTAAAATTCCCACTCACTGCTCCACCCACTCTGGCTCTATCTGCCACTAGCACCTGCCCCCTGACACGTTGCCCAGAAGCGAATGTGGCCCTCAGACCATAAATTATTTCCACAAAGTAAAAATTCCATCTGAGAAACATGCTCCTTTCAAATTTTTGATCCTTCTGGAACCAGCCCAAATAGACATCCACAGTCCTGATGTTTTGATTATTTTCCTATTGCCAAGTCTCCCTCGCTCCACCTTTCCAAGCTTACAAATGACACAGAAATTTGCCAGTGCAATCAGTCAAGACTGATTTATGTTGTCTCCAGGTAAGCCTTACAATATATGGTGGGAATATGTGATGGAGCACAGGAAAGAGGAATTATTCATTATTATTATTTATTGAATTTATATACCACCCTATACCTGAAGGTCTCAGGGTGGTTCACATAATAAAATCACAACATAAAACCACAAAATACAAAATAAAAATAAAAACAGCAACAACCCAATAACCCCCTCCAACACATTTTAAAAGGGCATAGGATGTCAATCAAATCAACTGAAGGCCTAGTTAAAAGGAACATTTTTGCCTGGTGCCTAAAGGTATATAATAAAAGCATCAGGCAAATTTCCCTGGGGGAGAGCATTCTACAGACGGAGAGCCACTGCAGAGAAGGCCTGTTCTTGTGTTCTCACCCTCTGGACCTCTCCAGGAGGGCCTCAGAAGATGATCTCATGGAAAGAGGTGGTCCTTGAGGTATTGCGATCCTGAGCCATTTAAGGCTTTATAGGTCAAACCCAGCACTTTGAATTGGATCTGGAAACTAAATGGTAGCCAGTGCAGTCTGACAGGGAATAGTGTAATATGCTCAAACCGTCTTGCTCCAGTGAGCAACCTGGTTGCTGAATTCTGCACTAGCTGAAGTTTCCAAACCATCTTCAGAGGACGCCCTATGTATAACACATTGGAGTAATCCAACCTTGAGGTTACCAGAGCATTGACAACAGTAGTTAGGCTATCCCTGTCCAGATAGGAGCATAGCTGGGCCATCAGCCGATGCTGATGGAAGGCACTCTGGGCCACTGAGGCTACCTGAGCCTCAAGCAACAGCAAAGGATCGAGGAGTACCCCCAAGCTACGTACCCTCTCCTTCAGAGGAAGTGTAACCCTATCAAGAGCCGGCAATCTCCCACCCAACTGGTCTAGGGAACCACCCACTAACAGTGCCTCAGTCTTATCTGGATTGAGCTTCAGTTTGTGGGCTCTCATCCAGTCCATTACCAAGGCAAGACACCTGTCCAGCGCTTCCACTGCCTCACCTGCAGATGTAAAGGAGAAATAGAGCTGAATGTCATCAGCATACTGCTGACAATGTACTCCAAACCTCCAGATAACTCCACCCAGTGGTTTCATGTAGATGTTAAAGAACATAGGGGGGGGGGTGTAGGATTGAGTCCTGCAGAACCCTGCAGGGCCACCCACCCCTAGCTTGGAGAGTCACTCCAGAAGGATACAATGTACAGTGGTATTAAAAGCCACTGAGAGATCAAGGAAAATTAACAGGGACATGTTTCCCTTGTCTCTCTCTCGACAGAGGTAATCATACAGGGCAACCAAAACAATTTCTGTGCCAAAACCAGGCTGAAACTCTGTCTGCAATGGATCCAGAAAATTAGTTTCTTCCAAAGGTGCCTTGATTTGGTCTGCAACCACTCGCTCCAGAACCTTGCTCAGGAAAGGGAGATTAGCAATTGGCCAGAGAGCGGGGGGGGGGGGGAGGAGGAAGGGGATACTCAAAAAAGCAAACGTCACTGCAGTCTTCCAGGATGGTTGAAAGCATTGCTGCTTGGGCTGCACACCAGAGCATCTGGTGAAGGAAATGATCCATTACTGGGCTTGGCAACGTTACAGAATTGGATGACTTAACAGATATTTCCCATCTGCAATTACTCCGGATCATCCTCTGGATGAAACAACGTGGTCCTAGTATGCATAGAGGTGTGAATGTGGAAATTGAGTAGCATTAAATAAGAGACACTTGCACACTGCCATGAGGCTTCCCAATGTTGCTGAAACTAAATCAAGCCTGGGAGCAAAGGACCCAGCAGACTGGCTTTGGGTTTGATGCTGACTGAAAAGAGAGTGTAAAAAAGGGCATCTGTGCATTTTCTGTCACCATACAAAATGCAGCTGCCAGGAGCAAATATTATGGTGTAAAAGCAAAATAAATTGGATGGGAAATGGTTGAACAGAACCCCATGCCTTGGGATAGGGAAGAAATTAAATTCAGTTGCCAATTAAAGGGGAACCCACCTAATTCACACTGGATGAAACAATATGCAGAACAAAGCATGGCCATCCTTCAAAATTTGCACGTCTCCAAATTTTGCAATACACTTCTCCAGCTGGGTGATGCGTACAAAAATGCAGATTCTCAGGTAATGTGTACATAAACTGACATGCATGCATTTGTGAAAATAACATTCAAAAATGCATTATGTTAGGGAACACTGCTTTGAAAAAATGTGTGCGTGTGGCAAAAAATGTAAACACAAATGTGTCTATTAAGAAAAATATGCTGACAAATTTTCACAAGGACTTAAAAGAAAAAAAGCACATGGATGTGGAAATGTGGAGAACTGAACAGGAAATTTGGCGGAGGGGATGAGAAACAGAAAAAAATGAAATTGACAAACACACCCATCCCTACACATGCCAACTAAGCATACACAGACCTCACAGAGTTCCTTTTTGTACCCCCTCCTCTTTCACCCTCCAGATGCTGCTGAACTACAACTCCCATCAACTCCAGGAAGGACAATCAGTGGCCAGGAATGGTGGGAACTGTAGTGCAGCAGTGTCTGGAAGGCCAAAGGTTCCCCCCATCTGCATTAGGATTTCCCCTGCTGCTGATATTTTTAGGGGGTATTCTACAAATGTCAGCTGACACCATCTTCCTGTGCACCAAAGATGCTGCTTTGCTACATCTTCATATTTTACTTCTTCATGCAGTCAAACTATGGAAGTCGCCCCCACATGCGTCAGTGGTGGCCACCAATCTGGATGGCTTTAAAAGATTAGACAAATTCATGGAGGGCTATCAACAGCTACAAAGCATGATGGCTATGCTCTACCTCTACAGTCAGAGGTAGCCCCTTCAATCCTTCTGCACAACTCTTACAGGAAAGGAAGACCCAACCTTGGGAAACTCTGTATGCAATTGGAATACACCACGTGAAAAAGAGCCCACAGCAGTGCTCAATGCGCCAACCCGGATGGAACACAGCAGAGAATGAATAACCGAATAGAAGGTGCTAAAACAAAGTTAAAAAGATGGTATGTACTGCAGCCAAGATTTTGGTCAAGGTGGTCACTGCAGCCCTTTGTAATAATGGAATCCCAAAAATCCAAATTAGTCCCACTGAAAAGCCATTCCAGCTAAGCATTGCAAGGGGAGGGGAGAGATGGTCCATTGCGTCATCTCTAAAATTCCAACTCTAAGATTAGAGTCTATGAAGCCAAACCCACCGAAGTCTGACATCATATGTGACATCGTGTTTGGGGCATGGAAAGAGTCAGCTGATTGGTGGCACCTCTAAACCTCTGTTCAAAATTATCGAACTGAGCCTTCTCAGAGCTCTTTGGTATGCAGAAAGTGCAGCATACAGCTTGTGAATCTGGTTAGAGAGTAGCATTCAGCTGTTGCAATCACTCAGAGCGAGATGTTGGTAGAGCAGTAGGGTGTCACTTGAACAGAAAAGGCTTTTAGTTCTAAGCTACCTAACTAATCTGGAGAAGGCTGCCATGTCTGCTCCTTTGTTCTCAGAGGATAGATCCAAAGTGATCTCTCATCTTGAGGTTCAAAAAAGAAATGTGAGGAGGAAGCTGTAAAAAGGTTACAACCTAATATTGTACATATCAGTCTAAACTTAAAAAGAGACCAGGAGGTCAGCAAAGAGATCAAAGGTACAGGGACAGTCTGGGAATCTGGAGGTCCCTTACTCTATCTGTTTTATCCCCATGTAATCCCTTCTCAGGTACGTAGTTGAGCTGTACCCAAACTTCCAAAAAAACCAATGTGCACCTGAATTCACAAGCTCTGACAATCAGCTGATCATCAGCATTTACAGACTGCAGGGCACTAGTCTTCACAAGCCCTGATCATCAGCAGATTGTCAAAGCTTGCTAAGTGCTCCACACAGTTTGATCTCAAACTACACAGAAAAATCAGGCCACCTGGTGTCACTGTGAAATCAGGTAATTGACAGGTTGGTGGACTTTCTTACCCATCAAAATTGCCCAGTGGGAGATCAGAAAGCTAACCATTTGGCCTGCCAGTCATGTCCAATTCCCCATCTCCCCCCACTAGTCACAACCTCCCTTTCAAAGCCACCCTAGACCAGTTTTGGCAGGGATCAAACAGTTCCTACTTTCCTGCCTCCAGCTCTGCAAAGTTAAAAATTATTCAGCAGAATTTCCCAGGCTTCAGACCCTCAGTGGGGAGGAAAAGCTGGGGCAGGGGGTGGGGGTGAATGATGGCATATAAAGTTTTATAGTGTTTATATTGCCTAATGTTCCAAAGCCTGCAGGAAAATCTGTTAAGCATCATGATCTATTCCAAACTGCGGCAAGGTTGTGTGTGTGTGTGTGTGTGTGTTCCCTTTTGCTAGACATTAAACATCCCTAAAGCATGCAAGTCAATACAAGGCAGCTGGTCTTACATGAGACGGAAGGAAACGGGGAGGAGGTTGCTTATAGCCAGTTGCTTCAGAGGCAGGACTTTCCCCCTGTCCCCCCCCCCAGCTCCACACAACTGATCTCTAAAGCATATGGAGTTGGTAAGTTATCAGAGAATGGAACTGCTACAGACAGATCAGGTTTTTACGAAGGGGCCCAAAGAATGTTTTATGGCTTTGGGGTGGTAAGCTAGATCTCTCTCTCTCTCTCTCTCCTGATTTATCTTTCCCAGTACTGTACTTTCTCTACACTTGGGGGACTGAGCTGAATATTTCTACATTTCAGTTTCAATGGCAGACTCTAAACCTAAGATTAAAGAAAACAGCTAATTCTCAAACACCAGCAACAGCCCAGGGAAGAGGAGTTATGAGTGTTTGCCTATAATGTTCTGATTGTTCCTGGATTTTGTTTTACCTTTTTAAACTAGGGGCTGCTGCCTCTACTCATGGTTCCTGCCAGCCCTGTCTACCCACACCTGCCAAGCCCCTCTCCCTTTACATCTTACCCAAACCCTGCTCCTCTCATTGCTCCTTCAAGCCCCCCACTCCCTCACATATCCTTCAGCCCCCTTACAGATCCTCTGTGTCCCTCCCCCCTGCTTTATTCAAATGTTTGTTGTTGTTTGAGACCACCTTTCGAAACCTTCCTTCTCTTTTGCTCCCCTCCTGACATCATGCAAATCCAGGACTGTGATGCAGCACTATAAATCCTCCAATGGGCACTGCATGATGCAAGGTGATTTGTCTGCATGTGCATTTTGTCCCCCCTCTGCTGTGGTTATTCCTGACCTCCTGACCTCCAGTTGCCTTCCAGACTTTGTGGAATTTCAATGCCAATCATCCCCCATCAGCATGGACTAAAGTCAAGGCTGCTGGGTCTTGGAGTTAAAAATCAAAACCTGGAGGACCATTCCTGTCCTAGAACCGTACAGAAATCACATAGCTGCCCTCTTGTAAACACTGGGGGCAACTATGCTTTCTCTGGCCAAGAAAGCTCACCATAGCCAACCAGTGGAGGAAGGAGACCACGAAAGGGCACATTTTGCTCAGGATGCCCTTAAGCCTGGCATTGGCCATGGCGCCAAGTATTGAATCTGACTGGAAAGAGAGTAAAAAAGAACAGATTTCTCCAGTTCTACTCTCCTACTGTTCCTTTGGCTCACCCTGTCCCAAGATCATTGCTCTCCAATTCTAGTTTAAATTAGGAAAATTCTTTTTCTACTCCTGCAGTCCTTTGGGCTCCCCCAGGAATGCCAGGTGCCTTCATCTTGCGTGTGGTCAGGCCCAGACAGAGGGGGGGGGGCGCTTGGCCCAGGCCTCCGATTCCAAAGGGGGCCTTGGTCAGCATATTCACAATGCTAGGAAAGCATTTTTAAATATAAATACTTAAAATAATCCTTTCCCCTATGTATTTTTAAAAAGCACTATTGTATATCTATATTTTCCATTTTGTCTTTATATGCAGATACGGTTTAAGCCATGAAATAAAATTATTTATTGGAAGACACAAGATCTACCCACTTTGGAAGAATGGCAGATGAAGGTGATAGACTATATGGAATTGGCAGAAATGACTGGCAGAATCCGAGACCAAGAAGAAGAGTCGGTGGAAGAAGATTGGAAGAAATTTAAAGATTACTTACAGAAATATTGTAAAATTAGTGAATGTTAGAATGATGTTGGATAGAAATTAAGTGGTTTCTAGCTGTAATGCTTTAAGAGAATATGAAACAAAGGTCTATAAATGAGTAAAAGCTTAATGGTAAGGATTTGCTGAACTAATAAATTTAAGTGGAATACAAAAAAGGAGGTCCGGGGAAATAAGCTTAAGGAAAATAAGAAACGGAAAATTAATGTGTTTTTAACTGTTTTTATTTTGCATTTTTCTTTTTCTTTTTCCATTTTTATTGTAATGTGTGAAAAATCTTAATAAATATCTTATAAAAAATGAAATAAAATTATTTGCCAGCATACCTTTTGTAAAAATTATTTATATACTTACTTATTTATAAGACTTCAGTTATCTCCAGGGTAAAAAAAATGGGGGGGGGAGGGTCACATTATCTACCTGGCCCAGGCCTCTGCCTGGCTCTTGTGTGTGGTTAGGGCTGTTTTAGCTGCACAGTGGTGAAGCTGGGGCTCTAATACTTTGGCCACCTCATGAGAAGAGAAGACTCCCTGCAAAAGACCCTGATGCTGGGAAAGATGGAGGGCACAAGGAGAAGGGGACAACAGAGGACGAGATGGTTGGACAGTGTTCTCAAAGCTACCAGCATGAGCATGACCAAACTGGGGGAGGCAGTGGAAGACCGGAGTGCCTGGCGTGCTCTGGTCCATGGGGTCATGAAGTGTCGGACACGACTAAACGACTAAACAACAACAACAACAACAGCCGCACAGTGATCCAACTTGGAGGAAGAGTTTGCTGTAAGTATGAAGAGAAGGGATTGAGAACCTGCAGCCCTCCAGAAGATTTGAGATTCTAACTCCCATCAGCCTCAGCCAGCATGGCACAGGATATACAGTGGTACCTCGGGTTACATATGCTTCAGGTTACAGACTCCGCTAACCCAGAAATAGTACCTCAGGTTAAGAACTTTGCTTCAGGATAAGAACAGAAATTGGACTCCGGCGGCGCGGCGGGAGCAGGAGGCCCCATTAGCTAAAGTGGTGCTTCAGGTTTAAAACAGTTTCAGGTTAAGAACGGACCTCCAGAATGAATTAAGTACTTAACCCGAGGTACCACTGTATTAAAATGATCAATACCCCACATTAAAAAAGCTACATTTAAAAATAAAATAAAATCAACAGTTTAAAAAAGTTTAAAATATGTCAACATCTATGTCTCTGCATAGGCTTGCCTAAACAAAAATGTTTTAAGCAGGTGGCGAAAAGACTATTTTAAAGGTCCCTGCCTGGTGCCAGGCAGGAAGTTTTGAAGTGTGGGGGCTGCCGTGCTAAAAGATTGGTTTCTTACAACTGCAGAGTATGTATTATGTGGCACCTATAACAGTGCCAGTTCTGCAGTGAAGGGGCCACAAACTGCCATTTGTTAAGGGTGCTGAAAGTTCTGCAATGCCATTTTAAAGGGCTATGAAACCGCTTTGAACAGTCAGGCTCCCCCACAAATAAACCTGGAAACTGTGGTATCTTAAGGGTGCTGAGAGTGGTTAGGAGACCCTTATTCCCCTCATGGAGCAACAATTTCCGCAGTGGTTTTAACCATCAATTACACTTCCAGGGGTCTCCTAGCAACTTTCAGCACCCATAACATGCTATGTTTCCTGGGATTCTTTGAGGGAACCCATGACAGGCTAAAAATATTCCTGCATTGCAGATTACATGATCCTTGTGGTCTCTTCCAACTCTACAAGTGAATCATGGGATTCAACGATTCTATTATAGTGCTTTAAATATATGGTGCAGACTTGGCCTTCAACAACTTAAGGAGCTTCATTCTTAGCAAAGGCTTTGAACAATGTGCTGGAAAGATGAACAAGTGATTTACAAGCTTGACAGTGACAAGTGGGAGATGGGAGGTTGATGGAACTGGGCCCCCTGCAAATGATCAGTTCAGGCATAGGACTTAGTTAGACTAAGTCACAGAAGATGAAAGGGATGTCAAGTGATAATGACAGGACTTAAAATTAAGGGGAAGTGGGGAAGGTGGGAGAGATGAAGAGTGAAAGCTGACCTTTGACCCTTGTGGTCTTTTTCATTTCCCTCCTAAAGTCAGCACATAAGACTTTAGGATCCAGCAGATTTATTGCCAATAGTTATTTCAACCACTCACTCTAGGTCATTCCCATACAGCTGTTTCTACTATTTTATTTATTTACCATAAGGCTGTTTATTACTTTTCTTATCTAAACATTGATTCAATGCAGGGATGGAGAGGTCAGTCTATTTCCAGTCTGTAAGTTTTGCTTCCATACTCTCTCATGTCTGTCTTGCTTTCTGCGACTGTGTTCTTTTTAACTACATGAAAATTTGCTTTTAAATAGTACACATTTCCTTCTAAAAGATTCAAACACACACACACACACACACACACACACACACACACACACGAGAACTGCACAATCTAAAGGATAGCTTTGTCTGGGAAATGGAAATAAGGTTGGCTTGCTTACAAATGCAGATGAAACAAAATTTGCAAGCACATCCCTTATTCAAGGTTGTCTGCTATAGCATTAAAGAAACCAGCATTACAACTTCTATTTCCAGCAGGTTTTTTGTTTTGTTTTGTTAAAACCCATAGTAATCACGAACATGGAACAAAGGGAACAACCTCTTTTAAAAAGTAATAAAATGCTGCTTTAAAGTAAGGGTCTATTAGGGGTGGCCAACTCCCAAGAGAGTTAAAAACTGGCAGTGATCTACCCACTTTTTGAGGGTTAAGGTCAAAGTTTTTAGAGGTCCAGGTCAAGGAAAGGAAAGGAAAGGAAAGGAAAGGAAAGGAAAGGAAAGGAAAGGAAAGGGGAGAGCCATGTTTTTTGGGGTGCAGGGCAGAAATGTTGAGTTTTTTTAGGGGAGCCATACTTGTTGAGCTTCTTTGGGGGGAACCAGTGATCTACCACAGATGTCCAGTGATCTACCTGTTGGACGTGCCTGGATAGAATACAGCACTACTGTGGGACAGGCACTTTAAAGCACTATGATACTACTTTAAACAGTCATGGATTCCCCCAAAGATTTTTCGGGAAACTATAGCTTGTTAAAGGTGCTGAGATTTATTAGGAGACTGCTACTGCCATCACAGGACAATAATTCTCAGAGTGCCCCAGGAAGAGGGATTGATTATCAAGACACTCTGCTCTATGTGCTCACTCTTTCTAGTTCAGCGATGAGGACCAGGAGCTTTTTCAGATGTTTCTGGGCTCCAACTCCCATCAGCCCCAACTAGCATGGCCATTGGGTCAGGGATGATGGAGTCCAACAGCTGGAGAACCACAGTTTCCCCTTACACAGAGACTATATAGGCCCTCACAGGACAACTGTAAATGCTACCTGAGTGACGAATATGTCCAGTGATACTAATGCTCAACAACAATGAATGCAAATTATTGTTTTCTTTTTTTAAAATAATAATATTTTTATTAAGATTTTGTAATTGCAAATATCACATACCATTTTCCAATTCTCCCTCCCCGCCTGAGTTCCTTCAACTCCCCCTTCTGCTTTTTTACATTATTTGTTGTATTCTGCATGTATATAAATTATTAAATGTTGTTACATTGTCATCCTCTATGTTTAAATTCAATAAAGTTGTGAAAGTTTATTCAAATCCTGCCAGTCAGTCCATCTCTTTTTGTTGTTTCTGCAAGTAAGTTGTAAATGGTTCCCATTCCTTTTAAAAGTCACTGTTATCTTTTTCATGTAGTTTGCCTGTTAACTTTGCTACTTCTGCATAGTCCACCAGTTTTTCTTGGCCTTGTTCTTTTGTTGGTGTTCCTCCAGATTTTCAATTTTGAGCTATTAAAGTTAATGCCGCGGTTGTCACATACATAACTTGCATTTCCCCTTTGGTAATTCTTGACCTAAAATACATATAAAAAAGGCTTCTGGCTTTTTTTACAAATGTCATTTAAACATTTTTTTCAGTTCATTGTATATCATTTCCCAATTTTTAAAAATAATTCTACAGCCAATTATTGTTTTCAATGGTCCTTGCATGATCATAATTACATGATCCATCAATTTTGTATTCTCTGCTCTTCTCATTTTTCTAGTGTGAAGTTCAGTTCTCTGCTGTTCCACATATTAGCTTGTGAATTCTATTTTTAAAAGTCCTTTTGAACATTCACCGGGGTTTTTTTTTAGTGTGGATTCCTTTTAATACAGTGCTACTGTGAGTCATCAGCTGCCAGTTTGTGGTGACTCCACCACAGTGCCAGGTGGGCTGGGATGCTTCAGGGACCAAATATGGTACCGGTCCCTGACATATGGGGGGGGGGGATTGCCTGCCCACCATATCTGAGAAGCACTGCTTCAATACACACTTTTATTGCAATTTAATCTAATAAAAAAAATTTGTATGTTATTTACACTAACATATTCACACACTTTTCGCAAGTTTGTAAATTACTGTACATGTTACATTGCTGAAGAACTGCAATGCAAAATTCAGAAAAGTGTGAATATCAAAAGCTGATTGTGCTGCAGTTTGCTTATTGTTTCAGAAAATGTGAAGTAGGCAAGCTGACCTTTAAAAGTGAATTGAATTTCTCCTCTAAGCCAAGCAAACAGACACATTGCCACCCATTTGTGCAACTCCCAAGTGTTTTGTTCATGAGATATATATTGCATTGGATACAAGTCAAGGCATTAACGGTTGGTGGAAAAAACCCAAGTTAAACCAATATCTGCCAAGTGCAAGCCAGAACTGTGGGATGAAAGACAGGGCCCATTACATGGCATCATGAGATTGCCTTCGTGTCCGCTCATTTACAGAATTAAGGCTATGAAAATATCAACAGGCTAACAAGGTTGTACAGGCGACCTATCAAGGGTGGGCCTGTAATCTGCTTATTAAAAATAAGACCCACCAAAGATGCCCATTCAGTGTGACTTTAGCAGCTTAAAGGCTTAGTCTGCTAAGGGGGACGAAACACTAAGGACTCCAGACTGGCCTCTTGTTTTGACAAATCCAGCTAATTGGCACAGGATAACTTTCACTTCAGATAAATCTGAGAAGGACTGGGAGACAATGGCAGAGTCCAGCTTGCCCATGGTGTGGGGGACACCTGGGTTCAAATCTTCACTCAGCCATGAAGCTTGCAGGATGATCTTTAACATGCATTATCTTTTTCACTAACTAGTGAAGCCTGCAACAAAATGTTGCAGGATGGAGCTCCTCTTCAGGAGCTTGGCCAACCACCGTGCCCATTTCCTGGATACTCCATCCTAGGGGTCAGCAAACTTTTTCAGTAGGGGGCCGGTCCACTGTCCCTCAGACCTTGTGGGGGACCGGACTATATTTTGGAGAGAGAAAATGAACAAATTCCTATGCCCCACAAATAACCCAGAGATGTATTTTAAATAAAAGGACACATTCTACTCACGTTGATTCCTGGACCGTCCGTGGGTCAGATTTAGAAGGTGATTGGGCCGGATCTGGCCCCCGGGCCTTAGTTTGCCTACCTATGTTCCATCCCATTCCACTTTCTACTTTCCATGTCTTCCCCCCTCACTGCCCAATCAGTCAGCATTCTGTTTTCACTGAATGATCCATCTAGATCAGTATTGGTTGATTATTTAGTTTTCAGAATGACCCACGTCAGAAGTTTGATTCTGCTTGTTTAGGCCTCCCTTGAGATGGTGATTTTCCCTCATTGGGGGTGGGCACCAATTATCACTGCATATGTCTATCAAGAATAAATTTGCTTCTTTCTTAAGAAATAATACTTTGGATCTATTGTTAGTCCTGCTCAGAGCCTATCCATTGAAATTGGTAGAGATAGCTAACTTAGGTACATTGGCTTCAATGGGCTTACTTTGTTCTTAATTTGTGTGTGTCCACAGATCTGATTAGTAATTTACATCAACTGACTAGCTGCTCACCCAGGAGCCAATATTATACCAATTCTGTTACAGCTGTAGTACCACTTTGCAACTGATATTAAAGGCCCTGAAATCCCTGGATGTAGGGCGGTATAGAAATTTAATAAATAAAATAAAAACACCTAGTGCAGGGACTTGAGAAAAGTGTTTAATATTTAAAACAGACACACAATTAAAAAGAAAAAAAAAGTTTCATTTGTGTAGATAGGACATGACACTTAAAAAAAAAAGTTTAATCTTCTGCTTTATCCAAAGCCTAAAAAGCACTGAAAATGGTATGAGGAAGTTGGGGAAGTAAGTTACAAGAAAATAAGGGATTGCAATTATACTTGTTTTTGTTTCTTTGTTTGTTTGTATTAATGTCTTGTTTGTTATTATATAATTTGTGAAACTTCAATAAAAATCTTTTTTTTAAAAGCAAAAAAGCACCGAAAATGGCATTTGGAGAGGAAGTTTGATGGCGTGGAGATATCTTGATACTCAGAAAAGAAATCTGAATGCTTAACCATTAAAAACAAAAAGTTATGCTTTTAATGGTATCAGCACAGAATTTCTCAGTAGAGTTTTTATTAGCAATGAAGACAATTTGGTCCACCGCAAAAGGGAAATCAGCTTCTTGTATTAACTAAGCACAATCTTTGCTATCTAGAGTTCCTTCATCTAAATCAGTCCCAGGCCACCAGAAGTGGACATTCTGGCGTAATGCATAAGAATTCCACTCACCTGCTTCGTTGGTATTTCCATCCTGAATAGATTAACTGGAAAGGAGGCATTCTAATTGATGTCAGATGCCTCAGCCCCCTTTTGTTCCCCTCTTCTTTCCACCCACACACCATAGAAGGAGGAGGAGGAAGAATCACTCCAAGCAATGTGGTTTCACTGATCTAGAGACCAGTTGAGGCCACTTAGACTCAATTACACAGGTTCCAAGAGAGGTCAAAGTAAGGAGTGGCTTAACAATGTCCCAGAGGTCAAGAACCCAATGCTGCTGCTCCCCAGCACAGAGCCCATGACACTGCTTACTGCATCTGTAAAACCAATTACAGCACAAGCTTCATCTGTTTGCAATCAGATCCTCATTTACAGCAGTTCTGAGGACCTCCAGGTTCATCTCCATGACTTTACAGGTTTTTCTGCTTGTGGGTGAGGTGTCTGCTGTTTTCCCACTCTGAGTCCTTTCATAAGGTAAAAAGACAGTACTCAAATTGACCATTAACCTAATACTAATAAATCAGTATGCTGTTTCTGCAGTAATTCAACCAGTTCTGGGTAAAGATGGGAGAAACTGTCAATTTAGGCTTCTTTCAGTTTTTCAACCTTAAAAAATTAAAGTCCTCACTAAAATTCATCAGACATATACATTTTTCTATGCAATTTCCCCCAGTTGCACAGATTTTTTTTGCAAGCAGTTTCCCTAATGTAAATGCATTTTTGTACACCTGTATGAATGGGTTTAAGGGACGCGGGTGGCGCTGTGGGTTAAAGCCTCAGCGCCTAGGGCTTGCCGATCGAAAGGTCGGCGGTTCGAATCCCTGCGGCGGGGTGCGCTCCCGCTGCTCAGTCCCAGCGCCTGCCAACCTAGCAGTTCGAAAGCACCCCCGGGGGCAAGTAGATAAATAGGTACCGCTTACCAGTGGGAAGGTAAACGGCGTTCCGTGTGCGGCTCTGGCTCGCCAGAGCAGCGTTGTCACGCTGGCCACGTGACCCGGAAGTGTCTTCGGACAGCGCTGGCCCCCGGCCAATAGATGTGAGATGGGCGCACAAACCCCAGAGTCTGTCAAGACTGGCCCGTTCGGGCAGGGGTACCTTTACCTTTACCTTTATGAATGGGTTTAGAATCTATTTTTATGTACAGTGGTACACCAGGTTACATACGCTTCAGGTTACAGACTCCGCTAACCCAGAAATAGTGCTTCAGGTTAAGAACTTTGCTTCAGGATAAGAACAGAAATTGTGCTCTGGCAGCGCGGTGGCAGCAGGAGGCCCCTTTAGCTAAAGTGGTGCTTCAGGTTAAGAACAGTTTCAGGTTAAGAACGGATCTCCGGAATGAATTAAGTACTTAACCCAAGGTACCACTGTATATGTTATCTTATTTTTATCTTGTTGCACGCAATTTTGAATTTTAAAGCCTCAAACTGTAAAGTGTTTTATAAGTTGGATACAAAACACAAATTTGTACAGAACCACTAGTTTGTGTCTGAATCTTAATGAACCTCAGGAATCTAGGGAGAAAGAGAAAAGGATCCCACAAATGCCACTCTTGAGCTACAATACTGCAGCCAGTAATTTGTCACAAGATGAATAGAGGGAGCATGTCTAAATTAAAGAGGACAAACCCGACCTCTACTTGACTTCAATTTAATAAATAGGCTAGCTCTTCCCCTGGGCTAAATTGATTTGACCTGTGCCCACAAACATATAAATTTTACTCACTGCACATTTACCGTAAGGGCAAAAAATAATAATGACACACATCTGTTCAATAAGGCCATTAAACATGTCATGTCATTTCAGGTATGGGGTCCAAGTGAATGCTACCATTTACAAGTTTTAAAAAGCGATGGAAATATGTAACTCCAAAAAGTGAGGTGAGGCGGAACCCTCAAAAGCCTTCACTAATATATAGTGATACCTGGGCTTAAGAACAGCCGGCTTAAGAACGATTTGGTTTACAAACTCCGCAAATAGTTACAAAACCGGAAATAGTGTCTTGGCTTGAGAACTTTACCTTGGTCTAAGAACAGAATCCGAATGGTGGAAGGCCACCGGCAACAGGAGGCCTCTTTAGGGAAAGCACTCCTCAGTTTAAGAATGGTTTCGGTTTAAAAATGGACTTTCAGAACAGATTTTCATAAACCGAGGTACCACTGTATTTGCATTCAGGACTGGTACCAGGTTTGAGGGGAAGCATTCCCGGCTGAGACATCTCCTCAGTTAGTGAACACTGCTTGAGACAGCTGCCAAAAGCACAGCTGTGCTATGGGTGGCTAGATGTACCTGCCATTTTAATTTCCCACAGTGCCTTTATATCATAGATTATGGCCCTCACGATGCTATTGGACCACATGAGAAATGGAGAAGCTCTAAAGACCTCTCTCTCAGGTCCTTTAAACTATTCCCATGTTATGGGCCCCTCATGCAGCACATAGTTAAACTCTGGAACCCACACAAGTGACTGATGGCCATCAACCTGGATGGCTTTAAAGGAGTATCAGACATATCCATGGACAAGACAGCTATCCATAGCTCCTAGCCATGATGACCCTATGACCTGCCTCCACAGTTGGAGGCAGCAATGGTTCTGAATACCAGTGGCTGGAAACTGCAGGAGGGGAGAAGACTCTTGTGCTCAAATCCTGCTTAAAAGTTTCCCACTGGGGCAGCTGCCCCTATGATGCCAGCTCCACAGCAATGATCTCCTGCTTAGCCTCTGCCACTGAGGGGTTGAAGTCCTCCCCACCTCCCCAGTGAGGCTCTGTGTTCCAAAGAAGGGGTGATAGAGAGTGCTGATGGGTCTGCTTTCCTCTTTCCAGCCTCTGGAGTCACAAGGGGAGAACCTCTGTCCCTAGGTTGCCAGCACTACACACATATATTTTCTCTCCTTCTTCTCCTCCTCCTCTTTCTGGAGATGCAAAACCATGACAGACCTGAGAGAATATGAGGGGCCTGCTCAATCAGGCCAATGGCCCATCTAGTCCAACATCTTGCTCCTGCAACAGCCAAGCAGATGCCCCAGTGGGTCTGCTATCCAGTCTGCATGGGCAGATTCAAGGGTCCCCCTGCTCAGCCTTGAGGCAGGGTGACGCAGCGGTGGAGGAAGCCGCTTGGGCGCCTGGGGCAGCACCAAAATCTCACAAGATCTCATGGCGCATGCAATATTTTGCTGGAAGCTGCTGCTTCTGCTTCTTTGCAGGCTATGTCACACAACCCAGGTAAGGGAGGTATCAGTGGGTGGACAACACAGCAGCACAACCCCCCCCCCATGGGACATGTCAGCCCCTACTTCTTAGACTTGTCTTTAAACAAGATTTAGACTGAGAGCCCTTCAGAAAGAGGGCACCTTCAAAGAGGGGGCTGTCCTCTGTAAAGTAGGTCAGATGGCTAGCCTATCTTGTGAAGCTCTGAAGGATCTGCAGAACCTCAGGAGATACCATAGGAACAAGGACCAACAGATACAAAAAGGCAAATTAACAGCTGCAGAGGAGAATTTTGCTTCAGCTTCTGCCCCTGCTCTGACCCAGATATAATCACCTACCCGCTCATTTATTCATCCTACTTGAAAATGGCCAGCTAAAATATCCTCCAGGGAAGTGGCTCTTAACCCCTGCTGCCTAGGCATAAGAACTTCATGACCTCTAGCTTTGCAGAAATTCAGCTGCCTGCAGGCATTTAAAAAAGATGTAGTCAAAGTTCAATTCAACTAATTAGGCTTCTCCGTCATGAACCTAAGAGACATAGACAAGGCTGTGGCCTGAGCACCAATTTATCATGAATGCCCAGCTGTTGGCAGCAGGCAAACATAACAGTTGTTGTGTAGTGATTAGAGTGCTGGATCAGGACCCTGGGAGACCAGGGTTCAAATCCCCACTCTGCCATGAACTCGCTTTCAGAATAACCCCCTCACAGGGTTATTGTAAGGATAAAATGGAGTGGAGGGGAATTAATGTATGCCACCTTGAGCTCCTTGAATAATAGAATTGGAAGGGACTCAAGAGTCATCTAGTCCACACCCTGCAATGCAAGAATCTCATCTAAAGAAGGTAGTCCAAGGTAGGACAGGCCACCACCTCCCAAGGGAGACCATTCCACTGTCAAACAGCTCTTACTGCCAGAAAGTTTTCCATATGTTTAGTTGGAATCTCCTTTCTTGTACAGTGGACGCTCGGGTTGCGAACATGATCCGTGAGGGAGGCACGTTCACAACCCGCAGTGCCACATCTGTGCATGACCACGTCGCGATTTGAAGCTTCTGCGCAAAGCACGATTTAGTGTTTCTCTGCACGCGCGAGCACCGAAACCAGGAAGTAACCTGTTCTGGTACTTCCGAGGTCGGTGCAGTGCGCAACCCGAAAACGCACAACCTGAAGCATCTGTAACCAGAGATATGACTGTAACTTGAAGCCATTGGTTCGGGTTCTACTCTCCATAGCAGGAGAAAACACGCTTGTTCTCTCTTCCATGTGACAGCCCTTGAGATATTTGAAGATGGCTATCATATCTCCTCTCAGTCTCCTCTTTTCCAGGCTAAACATACCTAGCTCCTTCAACTGTTCCTCATAAGGCTTGGTTTCCAGACCCTTGATCATCTTGGTCGCCCTCCTCAGTACATGTTCCAGCTTGTGGCACCCAGAATTAGACACAATTGGAGGGGCAGTGGTGGTTGGTACCCATTGGGACGTGGAATGCAGGGCAACCAACAATAGGTGGCACCAGAGCCAATGATACAGCCAGAGCCAATGATATGCTAAGCCAACTGTTACAATGTTTGTCCCCATCCTTCTTCTCCCTGCTGAATTCTTCAAGGGCAACACTGAAACTAAGGAGGAGGAGAAAGCTGATAGGCAAGATCACCTTCTGGATTGTAAGTAAGAAGGCAGAAAGGTGGGGTCTGGCTGAAGGCAGATTGAGGTTGGTGGGCCTGGGCCCCATTCGCCCTAATGGACCAGCCTCCACTGGAGGTATCCTCACAAAAATTTTGTCATGCAAATTAGGTTGAGGGAGGCTGGCTGGCTGATGATCACCCAGTGAGCTTCATTTTGTGTGTGGCGGGGGGAGGGGGAGTAGTTGAGCTTTGATCTCTAATCTACCACACTGTGAGCTATACATCCATGACCTGAGCTACTCTTTCCTGGGGCAGAGAAACAAGCATTACAATCCTGCAAGTGCCGCCACCAAAACATTTCCCTTTTAAGACAAAAAGAACCCAAAAGATTGGCACATGGCCAAGAGTGGACACAGCTGTCTCTGCAGGCTCTGACACTCTTGTACAGAGAGATCTATTGGGAAGGGCACTAGAACAGCTCCCAGAATGCTCCTACATTTATGGTGAACAGGCTGGCTGCCCTGAAATATTTCTTTCCAAGTCATCAATGCCCACATTCTAACACAGATCTCCCTGCACCAATGATAAATTTAAGCCACCAGCAGCCCCCCTCACCCTTTGTGACCTACCCCTGCCATTAATCAAACAAGACCAGACATGAAAGTAAAAGACAAAAGATTTATACGATCTGAAGAGAAACCAGAGAGAATTGCTTCCAGAAATGGCAAAAATATATTTCTAAATATATCTGGCAAGGGAAAAAACTGAGGGGAAAAATATAAAATATTGATAGATGCTAAAGAGAGAGGAGGTTTTTCTCTGCTGGATATGAGATTATATTATGAAGCTTCCTGCCTGTGCTGGTTGAAGGAATGGTTGTCATTGAAGAATCCACATATCTTAGACCTAGAAGGTCATGATAATATACTTGGCTGGCATGCGTATTTGTGCTATGAAAAGTCGAAAGTACATAAAGAATTTACATAAAGGGAATGTACATAAAGTACATAAATAAACTGTATAATTAGGAAAAAATTGTATAGAGTATGGGTTAAATATAAAAAATTATTGGAAAGAAAAACACCACTTTGGCTTTCACCAGTAGGAACTATAGGGGTGAAAAAGAAGAATATGACGGAAAACTGGTAACACAGGAATTTGTTAAAGGAGGAAGGTGGAGAATTTAAATTTAAAAAGTTAAAGGACTTATCAAGAATGTTAACATGGATGCAATATCCTCATTTAAACAAAGTATTTATAAAAGATAAGAAATGGGGGATTGTGGGACAAGTGTCTCAATTAGAGAGAGAGATCTGTTAGACTATAATGTTAAAGTGATATCGAAAATGTATGCTACTGCTAGAATGGGAGACAAAAGATGAACAAGTGAAATCATCAATGATACATTGGGCAATAGATATTGGTCACAATATAGAAATGGAGGCATGGGAATGATTGTGGAATATAGATATAAAATTTACAGCATGTTATGGTTTAAGAGAAAATTATATGACAATGCTATACAGATAGTATCTAACACCTACCAGATGGCAAAAATGTATAAATTGAAATTGAATGAGTGTTGGAAATGCAAAGAGAAAGAAGGTACCTTTTTCACATGTGGTGGTCTTGCAATAAAGCTAAAGCCTACTGGGAAATGATATACAGTGGTGCCTCACAAGACGAAAAGAATCCGTTCTGTGATTCTCTTCGTATAGCGGTTTTTTCGTCTTGCGAAGCAAGCCCATTGATGGATTAGCGGATTAGCGCTATTAGCGGCTTTTAGCGGCTTTTAGCGGCTTTTAGCGGCTTATCTGCTGATCGGATCAGCTGATAAGCGGCTTAGCGGCTTAGAAAAGGGGGGGAGGGGGAAAAACCAGCAGGAACTCGCAAGACATTGTCGTCTTGCGAAGCAAGCCCATAGGAAATTCGTTTTGCGAAGCACCTCCAAAACGGAAAACTCTTTCGTCTAGCGAGTTTTCCGTCTTGCGAGGCATTCGTCTTGTGGGGCACCACTGTATAATGAATTGAAAAATATGTTTTTTAAGATAACATTTGTAAAAAAAACCCACCAAAAAACAACAACAAATTATTTATGTGTGCAACCACAGCTACGAGAATGATGGAAAGAAGAAGTCCCGACAAGACAAGAATGGCTACAGAAACTAATGGACTATGCAGAAATGGTGAAACTTACTGGAAGAATAAGAAACTAAGACAACATACTCTTTAATAGAGAATGGAAATCTGTTATCAAATATATACAAACAAATTGTAAACAAATTAAGATGTTAGCAGAATTATTGTAAGAATGTGCAGTTGCTAAAACTTATATGAAATAGATGAGAAAAAGTATAAATAAATTTAATTAGGAAATTCTGGGGGAAATAGAGTAAATTTAAAGAACCATAGAAAGAAGGGGAGGGGAGTTAAGGTTCAGCATGTAACAATTTTTTTTACTGTATGATTTTTTTTTTGTTATAATTTAGAATTTTATATATATATGAAAGACAAGACATGAAAGGCAAATCTTGGATTGACCTCAGCCATGGGTAATGGAAATCAGGTGGATGCCAGGGGCATTTTGACCCACCCTACATCCATCATCAAGATCTTTCAAAGAGAGAAAAGGCAACTCTTAGCATCGTCCTGGGGAGAGAGGCAGAAATAAATCTTACAGCTTCCAATTGCTGGGTGTTTCCCAAACTCTTGCTGGAGGCACCACAGCAGAGGTGGGCCAGCTGGTGGGAGCTGGAGTCCAAGAACATCTGGGTGGCCAAAAGTCCCCCATTCCTGATTTACAGTGTTAAACAGCAGTGTGGAACCTGCTACCCTCCAAATGCTGCTGGACTCCAACTCCCATCATCCTAGGCCATGTGCTGGATCAAATCAAGGGTTCCTCTCTTCCACCTTATGGGGAGGGGGCAACCCTTGAGGTATTACAGTCCTGACCTGAGCCGTTTAAGGCTTTATAGGTCAAAACCAGCACTTTGAATTGGCCCCAGAAACTACAGTGGTACCTCGGGATGCAAACGGAATCTGTTCCGGAGCCCTGTTCGCATCCTGAAGCAAACAAAACCCGTGTCCACGTGTCATGTTTCGCCACTTCTGCGCATGTGTGTGATGTCATTTTGACCGTTTGCGCATGCGTGCACGGTAAAACCCGGAAGTAATGCGCTCCGTTACTTCCAGGTTGCTGTGGAGCGCAACCCGAAAATACTTAACTTGAAGCACATTTATCCCAAGGTATGACTGTAATTGGCAGCTCTATGTATAACTTGTTTCATTAAACCATGGAAAATGGGTGGCTGGGTGGGCGGGCATCTTTTTGTATTAAGAACTGATCAATGAAGTTGTGAAATAATTCTAAATTCTAAACTTGTTTGTAGATTAATTGCATGTTTGAAACAGATACTGTTTGACTGACAAGCCATGCAAAGTGGCTTGGGTTCTGGCTACTGCTTCTCCATATTCCACCTCCCCTCCCACTGTGCAAAACACTATTGTTGCTGTTCTTGTGTAAATTTTCTGCGTATTTCCTATTTTTTACTAACTTCTAGTTTTTCATTAAACAAATGATTTCCCCCCTTTTGTGCAACAGGCTTTGGCTGATTAAACAATCTGTGGCTTTTAAAATGTGTCAGGGGTGTGTGTGGTTTTTTATGCTATATATTTTATGTTTTCCTTGTGTGTTTTATGTTGTGGCCTTTGGCTGAAGGGAGGTATGTAAATTTAAATAGTAATAAAATAGTAAGTTAAGGATTCAATGAGTCAGCCTCTGTCACTAGAGGCATGGGTGATTCTGTCAAGTTTCTCATCCATCCAGTCTTAAATTTGATTCCTCGCACCTTCTGCAGTAATTTGCAATTTCATTAAAATTCATCAGCACTTTAGTTAGAATTTCTTCTGATAAACACAGTTTTGACCGATTCTGCTGCAAACAATGTCCCCTAATAAAATGCATTTGTGCAGCTTTCACACTAATATACAGTGGTGCCTCGCAAGACGAAAAGAATCCGTTCCGCGAGTCTCTTCGTCTTGCGGTTTTTTCGTCTTGCGAAGCAAGTCCATTAGCGGATTAGCGGATTAGCGCTATTAGCGGGCTTAGCGGATCAGCTGATAAGCGGCTTAGCGGCTTGGGGAAAAGGGGGGGAGGAAAAAAACCCTGCAGGAACTCGCAAGACATTTTCGTCTTGTGAAGCAAGCCCATAGGAAATTTGTTTTGCGAAGCACCTCCAAAACGGAAAACTCTTTCGTCTAGCGGGTTTTCCGTCTTGCGAGGCATTCATCTTGCGGGGCACTACTGTATGCAGTTTTAAGTACATTTCCCCACTAAGTGATGCATTTTTGGTACATTTTGTTTGGTAGATCAGTACTGCAAATGTTAAAGGACAGCTCTGTTTTCATAGACTCATAGAATTGTAGAATTGGAAGGGACCCCCATGGGTAATCTAGTCTAAGGTTACCAGATTTTTTCAGTGAATCCGGGAACACTTTTCAGCTTCCTACTAAATAGATGGATTTTGTCAGGGAACTGGTTTGTAAATCCGGGGACTGTCCCCGGGAATCAGGAACATCTGGTAACCTTAATCTAGTCCAACCCCCTGTAATGCAGGAATCTCAGCTAAAGCATCCACAACAGATAGCCATCCAAACTCCAGTGCAGGAGAGACAGGGCTGTCTTAAGCATATGCGGTGCTGGGTGCAAAGATCTGCCCAGTGCCCCCCCCCCGGTTGCCCAGTCCCACATGCGCAGAAGGGCGGAGCCAGCTGGCCACCTCAGCATCTCGTTGGCTCGTTAGACCCTGAATTCACGGCGTAGAAGAGTCTGCCACAGCAGAAGAGTCTGCCACAGCGCTCCAACCGATGGACGGGCTCTTCCCTGGACTCAACTCTTGGGCCCCGGACTCTCGGCCTGGCACCCTGAGAGCCTGGTGCCCGAGTGCCCCACACCCCTAGTGCCTATGGGTAAGACGGCCCTGAGGAGAGACCACCACCTTCCACTGCTGAACAGCTCTTACTGTCAGAAAGTTTTTCCATATGTTTAGTTGGAATCTCTTTTCCTGTAACTTGAAGCCATTGGTTTCAGTCCATGTGGTTTCAGTCCATGTGAGTCCAAGAAGGGAAATTAGATTGCTTCTCATTCAAACACAAAGTCAGGGGACTGGTTTCCCCACCATCTAATTTCCCCACCATCCATATCTGTCACACGTGGCCTAGTGCAGATGACATAAGTACCATGAGCTTTGTCTCAAGAGAGACTACAGGGCACACCTATATACAGAAATCAGTTTCTATGCCTTAGCATATAATGGAACAACATGACATCATTTGGCTCAGGATTACAGTCATTCAGCTGTACCAGCAAGTGGGAAATCCACCAGCATTAGACCATCAACCAAAGTTTATGCAAGCTGGCTGAGAGAAGGGAAACACCATGACCCAACACCACCCAGCACTATGCCCAATCCATCCAAACTGTCTGACTCACAGTATTAGGAATGGCCTCCACAGAGCCAGCCAAAACCAGCAGAAGAACCCAGCACCTGACCTCGATTGCAGGAAAGCCAAGCCTTTTCCTATCAAGCTTTGTGAGTTCTACAAATAGCAATAAATAAAATAATAGTCTGCTAGTCCTGTATGTGATGACAGGGCGGTAGCATTAGAAAACAATCAAAATTGACAGTTTTGTCCATCTCTGGGACTGTATGGATGGATGGTGACAGGTGTGTAATTAAAATTATCTGCAGAATGCAAAACAGGTCCCTAGAAGCTTCAGGTGCTGGATCGCACAGCGCTTCCTAAATTTTACATATACTGTGTATGTATTATCTCATTATGACATACATATGATGCCACAGCCATCATAGGCTAATATCTCACTCCATATCACTTTTCTTGTAAACAATATGAGAAAGGTTCTACCTTATCCTTTACAACAATTCTCAGTGGACCTAACAAAACATACATCCCTCTTGGCCAGGGCTGCCCATCCATGAGGCAAGGTGAGGAAACTGCCTCAAATGGCAGGATCCATAAGGGCAACAGATTCCAATGCAGATTTTATTCCCCTTGTTCCCAATGTGGATCTTCACTCTCTGCTTCTTCCCTGCTGGGAGGGGAGTGTTGTTTTGTTCCTCAGGTGCCAAAATGTCTTGGGCCAGCCATGCTCTGGGCCACAGCTGGAGAATCTGCTTTGCACGCAGAAGGTTAAAGGCTCAATCCCCAGGTTGAAATGGTAGTGGACACTGTCAGAAATCCTGTAGAACCTCTGCCAGCCAGTGCAGACATTCTTGATTGTAAGCGGCAAGTTTTTATCTCTGAATTAAACTTCAATATGCTCAAACCTGCGGCCCTTTTGCTTTATCTGCAACACATTAGTCCTTTCAGTCACACAAGATCTGTGCAACAAGTGAGCACATATATTTAATTCACAAAGTAAATATAATGCAGGAATGTCTTAAGTAGCCCCAGTCAGAGGATGGCATGAGAGTACAGGTGCCTTGAGAGTATAGGGCAGCTACCCCTGAAATGGATAAAAAGAATCGCCCAACCAAACTTTTATGAATATAAAGCAGAGTTACTCCACTGAACCAGAATGTGGAGTGGGTGTAGATCATACAGACAATTCCAAGTTTAATACTTGACATCTCCAGGTAGGACTATGAGAGAATCCTCCCCACACCCCTGGGGAGGTGCTGCCAGTCAGTGTTGGCAATATTGAAATAGATAGACCAATGGTACAACTCAGTATAAGGCAGCTTCCTATGTACCCATTATAGCAAAACGGTGGTATTACAGTAGTAGAACAACTGCTTTGTCACAGGTTCAACCCCCATCTTCTCCAGATAGAGCTGGGAATACTTGCTGCCTCCTGAAAACTTGGAGAGATGCTGCCCTTCAGCATAGACAGTGCTGAGTTGGATGGTCCAGTTGTTTGACTCAATATAAGGAAACTTTCTTTGTAGATTCATCTGAGACATTTAACACCCAACCTGAGCTAGCTTGGCTTCTGGATTTTTATCCTCCCAAGTGGCAGTATATGATCTCACAGTGAGTAATGTCTTCAAGATCTGGAGTTTTAAAATGACATAACAGCCCCCATCCAGGGAAAAGAAAAGAAAAACTTTGTCCCTCCTTCCAGCTGTGGTGACCTCTTATTTGTATGACCGCAGACATTGAACATAAAACCCATGTTAAATCTTATTAGCCTGCCAAAGCCAGCACCCAATCACTAACATGTGCTGGAATGACAATACTCTTCACAGCTGCCTATGGACAGGGAAAGGAAGGTTCCTTGTCTGGAACCCTTGAAACCTGCTGCCAGATGGTAGGCAGTGCTGTGTTATTGAGTAGCTCAATCCCTGGCTGCAACTCTGCACATGCTTTTGAACTGTATGTGTGTGATGGGGAACCTGTTGTAGCCCAAAAGCCATGTACCTTCTGGGCAACATTCCAGGGGTCAAGGAACATGGAAACATGGGGAGAGCAACACGGCCGATTTTACCTTTGTGCAGCATTCTACTTTCTACACACTCCCCTTTGTCCTCCATCCAGGCAGCAAAGAATGGGCACATTCGAGCCAGGCAAAAACACTGAGGTTGCAAAGGATGAGGTCAGTGAGGGGCATGGCCTTGGGGCAATCCCAAGGAAGGTTTCCTCTGCCCTGTTCTAAAAGGTGGAGATCTTGCACACTGCTATGCAGAATAGTCTTGTATCAAAAGCACAAGTTGCCACCTCCACTTTAGACCAGGACAGCAGCTGCACAGCCTATGGTACTGAATAATGTCCAAGAGCACTTTAGACCATAGAGCTCAAGCCTTACAGACCCATGAGATTGGGAAAGTTATGTGGATCTTTCCTTGAACAAAGACATTTTGGGCAGCAAGTCAAGCCCACCCCACAAAAAAAGAAAGAAAAGAAACACAGACCCATCTCCCCCCCTCCCCTGCAAAATACCATAACATAGCGTAGCTAGCAATTTGCAACAGAAGGTTAGCTGTCTGATGTCTGTCATTCATTAAGCACCCTAGCTTGACAGATGCTCTTTTAAAAAAGAAATAAGGAAAACAAAGAATTCTCCTGCAGGTTTCCCATTCACAAAAGAAAGACTTGTTTATGGTAATCTCTTTTTGTTGTTCTGGATTCAGAGCTGATCCTCAGTGCCAGGCTGCAGACATCTAACCCAGTGTTTCCCAACCTTTTTTGGGCAAAGGCACACTTGTTTCATGAAAAAAATCTCGAGGCACACCACCATTACAGCCCCGTGACGTCAGCGCGCAGCGTCACGCCGGGAGGGACATGAATTGCTAGCAAATTACATAATCACCTCCTTGAGGGCTGGCTCATCTTCTCCGAAGGCAGAACCCCATTAATTAACAGCACAGACTCACACCATAGCCAAGACGAGGGGGGAAAACCTCAGTCATGCACAGTCATGCACATGTGGGGGCTAAATGAGGACGAAGACCGGGCAGAGAGCAGGGTTCAAATCACCCC
This sequence comes from Podarcis vaucheri, assembly GCF_965113315.1. Taxonomy (NCBI): domain Eukaryota; kingdom Metazoa; phylum Chordata; class Lepidosauria; order Squamata; family Lacertidae; genus Podarcis; species Podarcis vaucheri. The sequence continues at coordinate 43,432,312 of NC_138758.1, read as the reverse complement.
ACCTGGCCAGGACAATCCCTGGGTGCTCCCTTGGGCCACTTGCCTGACCCACCTCGCAGGGCTGTTGTTGCGAGGATAACACGGGGAGAACCACGCGCGCCCCCGGGAGCTCCTTGGAGGAGAAAGCGGGCGATGAATGCAATGCACAAAATATATGAGAGGCGACCAGGTTTTGCAGGTGAGGGGCCCCCGCCAGCCTCCGCTTCCAACACCCGGCGCAACGACGCCGAAGTTTCCCCCCGGCTCCCCTTCGCCCTCCGGGCTCTCTCTGCCGCCCACTGGGGACCCCCCTCACCTGCCAAGTCCGGAGCGCCGGTGGAAGTTGCATGCATGCATGCAGGGCGCCGCTTTGCCATTGCATTGCACTGCACTCCATGCAACGCCTGCACGCATGCATTGCCTTGCACGCCTGCCAAGGGGTCTCCCTGCGGTCCGATGTGTCCCCTCCGGCGCGGATGCAGCATTGCAAAAAAAAAACCCCCCCGACGCAGCCCTACCTGGGGGGCAGCCTCCGCCTCCGCCGCTCCGCCTCTGCGGGGATCCCCGGGCTCCATCCTGCCGCCCGATCTCCGCGGGGGCGCAGGCAGGCTGCGCGGGGTCTGCGCGGAAGAGCCCCTGCCCGCCCGGCCGCCGCTGCGCTCATTCCATGGCCGGGAGAAGAGCGCTTCAAACAAAACGCCCGGCCCGCCAGGCCACGCTGGGAAACGTAGTTTGCGCACCCCGCGCGGGCGCGGAGCCCAAGGGCGAGGGGACTACGGATCCCGGCAGCCCCCGCGCCGGGGACGGAGAGGGAGAGGCCGGGTTCAGGGATGGAGGGACGGGTGGGCGAGCGAGTGAGTGAGTGGCAGCCGCCAAGCCTTGGCCGAGAGCCAGGAAGGGCCTCCCCGGAGGAGGAGGAGGAGGGAGGGGCAGAGAGGGAGGGAGGGAGGGAACCCCAGGGGTCATCTAGTGACGGCGCCCCAATCGAAAATTTGACTTTTTTTAAAAAAAAATCTTTCGAATTTTTTTATTTTTCCCGCGGCACACAAGGCAACATCTCGCGGCACACTAGTGTGCTGCGGAACAGTGGTTGGGAAACACTGATCTAACCAATTGCATATAAAGGCAGGTGTTGCAATGTGTGGCACAACCGGGAGCCATGAGGGTTGGGATCCACTGCTAGCAATTTAGGAAGGATGGTCCAGAGACGCAGCATTAAATTGCAAGCAAAGCAGAGGCAGGAAGTCATTTTTAGCCCAAGGGCCACATTTCATAGAATCATAGAGTTGGAAGAGACCACAAGGGCCATCGAATCCAACCCCCTGCCAAGCAGGAAACACCATCAGAGCACTTCTGACATATGGTTGTCAAGCCTCTGCTTAAAGACCTCCAAAGTAGGAGACTCCACCACACTCCTTGGCAGCAAATTCCACTGTCGAACAGCTCTTACTGTCAGGAAGTTCTTCCTAATGTTTAGGTGGAATCTTCTTTCTTGTAGTTTGGATCCATTGCTCCGTGTCCACTTCTCTGGAGCAGCAGAAAACAACCTTTCTCCCTCCTCTATGTGACATCCTTTTATATATTTGAACATGGCTATCATATCACCCCTTAACCTCCTCTTCTCCAGGCTAAACATGCCCAGCTCCCTTAGCCGTTCCTCATAAGGCATCGTTTTCAGGCCTTTGACCATTTTGGTTGCCCTCCTCTGGACACGTTCCAGTTTGTCAGTGTCCTTCTTGAACTGTGGTGCCCAGAACTGGACACAGTACTCCAGGTGAGGTCTGACCAGAGCAGAATACAGTGGCACTATTACTTCCCCAGAGGCAGGAAGTCATTATTAGCCCAAGGGCCACATTTCCTTCTGCACAATCCTCTGGGGGCCACATGCCAATAGTGGGCAGGGGCAGAAGTAGGTGGAACAATGGTGCAAATTTCATCCTCCTTCAGTTTCTACACACACACCTCTTTAGCCTCCATCCAGGCAAGTAAGAAGAAAAAAATGGAGTTCAAAGGTGCATGCCAGACAGGCACAAACACTCAAGGAGGGTGCGAAGTAGAGACAGGAATTTGATTTGGGGAGAGTCCCAAGGACCAGAGAGGTCTGTAGGGCTGCATGTGGCTCCTGGGACTGAAGTTCCCCATCCCTGGGTTAAGATAATCAGGGCAAATGGACCCCTGATATTTAAACAGATCGGCAAGGATGCTTTGATGGGGAACATTTAACCCACCTGTGTGGACTGTGGCTGCTACTGGGGAGACTTCGCTGCCTCTGATGCAGTCAGCGCTGGATTAACCATTAAGCAAAATAAGCACATGCTTATTTTCCATTGTCAGATTTTAAACTTTAATGGTCACAAATTGCTCAGCTAAGCATTCATTTTCTCTGTTGAAGTATATTAAAAATCTCAACAGAACAACCATGCAACAATCCTCTGGGATAGCTCAGTGTCCTCTGGGATAGCATGGTTGTTCTGATGGGATTTTTAATATACTTCAACAGAGAAAATGAACGCTAACTGAGCATGAGGCTCTTAAAATCAGATTTAACAATCTGATCAAAGACTTTGCAATTAGAAAAAGTAGGAGAATTTCCCTCCAAACATAAATAAAGTGGAAGTATACAAAAACAAATATTATTTTCTATCTTACTGTAGGTTTTGTTTCAATTTTTAAAAAAGCATTTTGTTTTACAGTTTATTATTGTTTATATTCTGAATTAGATATATATAGGGGCACCAAAATCTTTTAAGGGCATAGGGCCTCTAAAGGCCTTCATCTGACCCTGCATGAAGTGAGAGGTTACTGAGCCAGATGGATACCTTAATCCCAGTTCAGCAAGGCTGTGCTACTGCTCTTAACAAAGAGTTGCAATCAGCGCTAGTCCTACTCAAGGTAGACCCACTGAAATTAACAGGCATGAGTTAGATTTATTACTTTAATTGGGTCTACTCTGAGTAGAACTTGGTGGGATGCTGAACCCTGCAGCACAGTTCTTGACAGGAGTGATGCCCTGTCAGCATGTAGCAGCCCTATAGTACATGCTTTCCTAGGAGTAAGTCCCGCTGAGGTCAACGGAGCTCACTTCTGAAGAGATGTACAGCAGGTTGCACCGTAGGGACAATGATTTTGAGGGCGCCTACCTGGGTGTAGGACGCGGGTGGCGCTGTGGGCTAAAGCCTCAGCGCCTAGGGCTTGCCGATCGAAAGGTCGGCAGTTCGAATCCCCGCGGCGGGGTGCGCTCCCGCTGCTCGGTCCCAGCGCCTGCCAACCTAGCAGTTCGAAAGCACCCCCGGGGGCAAGTAGATAAATAGGTACCGCTTACCAGCGGGAAGGTAAACGGCGTTCCGTGTGCGGCTCTGGCTCGCCAGAGCAGCGTTGTCACGCTGGCCACGTGACCCGGAAGTGTCTCCGGACAGCGCTGGCCCCCGGCCAATAGATGTGAGATGGGCGCACAAACCCCAGAGTCTGGCAAGACTGGCCCGTTCGGGCAGGGGTACCTTTACCTTTACCTTTACCTGGGTGTAAGGGACGTGGGAGCCTAGGACTTGCCAATCAGAAGGTAGGTGGTTTGAATCCCTGCGACAGGGTGAGCTCCCGCTGCTCAGTCCCTGCTCCTGCCCACCTAGCAGTTCGAAAGCACATCAAAGTGCAAGTAGATAAATAGGTACTGCTCCGGCAGGAAGGTAAATGGCGTTTCCGTGCGCTGCTCTGGTTCGCCAGAAGCGGCTTAGTCATGCTGGCCACATGACTCGGAAGCTGTACGCTGGCTCCCTCGGCCAATAAAGCGAGATGAGCACTGCAACCCCAGAGTCGGTCATGACCGGACCTAATGGTCAGGGGACCCATTTACCTCTACCTTTAACACTACAATCGTTAACCTCACTTTTCTGCGAGTCAGCCTCAGTTTATTCAATTGGACTTACTTCTGAGTAGGCCACCCCCACCCCCCACAAATGCCTCCGCGTCAATTCCCCCTCCCCAAATAGCCACCTGCTCGTCTTCCGCTGACCAGGGGCGCCTCCCTCACCTGCAGGCAGCCCCGAGCTGCCGCCGGCTGCGGAGTCTCCTCCATTCCGCTCTAGATGGCTTTGCCCGGCAGTCGCAGATCCCGAACTCCGGGGCCAGAACAGAAGCAGCGGAAGGAGCAACATCACCGACGGCTTCTCTCGAACAAAGGGCGCTGCTGGAGAACCCGAGGAACCCGGGCGGCGGAAAACGCTTGCGAGAGGCTGAGTGTCGGACGAGCCCGTGGACAAGGCTCAGAAAGGCTTGAGGGAAACTTCCCCGCTCCCTTCCCGGGGCATGGCGCCGCCCCGCGCAGCCACAGCCGCTAAGATGCGCGCGCGGTGGGGGTGGGGGGAAGAGAGAGCGTGGCTGTTAAGGTGAAAGTAACTTTCTTGAGAGTAACTTCTGTTACACTGGAATAGGATAGGAATGAACACTGCAAGGGCGTTCGGAATAGACAGAAACAGCAAGGTGGATTTTCCCACTTTTAAATGAATAAATAAAAAGTTACAAGATGTGTGTCTTGTATAAAAGAATGGATTTAAAAACTGCAGAAGCCCAAAACAGTGATAAGATTAGGGTGCCCCTCCCGGTTGTGCAATTCGAAATAAAAATAGTAATAAACCTTGGAAGAAATTTTTATTTTTGGAAATGTATGCGAAACCTATGAATGTTTTAAAAGAGCTTATGCTTCCATATTTTCTGCTTGCAAAATTATTTCAAAAACAATTTTAGCATTGGGTGAGGGGTTATGGGCGTAGCCAGGATTTATGTTCGGGGGGAGGTTTCACGTTGCGGGGGGAGGGCGCAGAACCTCAGTTAAGTGTTTTTATGGAAATGCTTGATTTGGGGAGGGGGCACCTGCCCCTCCCTGCCCCTCTTGGCTATGCCCTTGTGAGGGGTGCCCCTTCTCCGCTGGTGAGCTATGCATGCCCTTAGATGGCTACTGGATAATCCAACACTTGAATATTCATAATTTTAATGTATATTTGTACACAATGTTAGATTTACTCAGAGCAGACCCACTGAAATCCATCAGCTTTATGTAAACTGCACAGAGGTTTTCACTATTCAGTAATACACGTGTTCTGTCAATTTTTAAAAATAAAAAATAAACACCTGCTTAGTGCCAGGAACATAGGAAACTCTCTCCTATTCAGTCCATCAAACTTAGCATTGTCTGCACTGACTGGCAGCAGCTCTCTAGGGTTTCAGATTAGGAACATTCCAAACCCTACCTGGAAATGCCAGGGATTGAACCTGGGACCTTCTGCATGCAGAGCAGGTGTGAGGAATGTAAGAAGAGCTTGCTGGATCAGGCCACCTAGACAAGTCCAGCATCCTGTTCTCTAACTGGTTGACTTGAGCATAAGAGCACTGCTAGAAACTGTGGTTTCTAGCAACTGGTATTCAGAAGCATTATTGCCTGTCACAGTGGAGGCAGGGCAGAGCCATCATGGGGAGTAGCCACCAATAGCCTTATCCTCTGTTAATGTCTCTTAACCTTCTTTCTTTCTTTTAAAGAGTCCTATTGGGGGTGAGTTCCACTTCTTAACTATGCTCTTCTACAATAGTGTGTGTGCAACTTCAACTTCAGCAACGACTTTATTGTTTTATTATTATTTATTATGCATATTAATTGCCTCATAACAATGACTTTAGGTGAATTTAAAAACAGCAGCAGCAGCAGCAACAACAACAGAAATGCAAATGTATAAAATTGCAGCGCCTGAAATCACAACAGAACAATTTTATTCTGGTAAAATATCAGCAAAAGACACTTCCATTCTCTCTCTCTCTCTCTCTCTCTCTCTCTCTCTCTCTCTCACACACACACACACACACACACACACACAAAATCCATTCCATCACCTTTGAGGTGCTTGCTGTAAAAATGTGAAAAGCAGACTCTCCCCGTTCCAAGAAGCAGCAGCAACTCATCATTCAAAACCCTGGTGGGTGGGTGGGTGGACACACACACACACACACTTTGCCTTGCACCTGCATGCATTCAGGGCTGGTGCCAGACAGACCTGTCCTGGGGAAAGCATTCCATAGGCAAGGAGCCACTACTGAAAAGGCCCCTCCTCTTGTCCAATCTTTCTTTGGCGGGGTCACCCAGAGTACAGTCCCTGATAATCTAAAATGAGAGTGGGAAACCTCAGGCATGGGGCTTTTCAGTCTGGCCTTGAGGACCCTCCTCACATCCTCTCTTCAGATACACCCTCTCATTATGCTATTTTGGGTCCCTCTCCCTTAACCACCCCCCCCTGCAATCCCTGTGACTCTTCCAAGCCCGCTGACATTCCCCTCATTTACTACCTGCAATGGTTAGGTTCACTGTTGAAGAAAGCATACCACTTAATACCAGTTGCTTGGAATTACAGATGGGAAGAGGTGATGGTGCACTCAGGTCATTTTTGCCAGCTTCCCATTAGGAAATATGGTTGGCCACTGTGAGAACAGGATGCTGGACTCAATGGGTTTTTGGCTTGATCCAGCAGGGCTCTCCTTGCATGCCACTTCAGATTGCAATTGAACAAAGCTATGTTTGTATGCTTTCTTGGTTCCTGTCTCCCTTAAATCTCCCAGCAAGCATCAGGAGAAAAACCTAAAAAACTTGTTTGCTTAGGTCTCCCTTGAGATGGTGGTTTCCACTCTCACTGTGGGTGTCAATGAACACAGGAAAGCAAGGGTGAGTGCGCTATCAACAAATACAGTATTATGAATGGTCATAGGCTTCAGCCCTGGACCCATGGTTGTTCAGAATCTTTATAAATGACTTGCAGGAAAGTATTGAGAAGATGCTAATCAAATTTGCAGATAACACCAAACCGGGAGGGGTAGCTAATGCTGCTGAAGACAGAAGCAGGACTCAATATGAACTTAGTAGATTCAAAAACTAGGTAAGGTTCTGCACTTACGCAGGAAGAACCATGTGCACAAATATAAGATGGGGGACACCTGGCTTAGTAGCAGTACATGTGAGGTCTTCATGGGCCACAAGCTTAACATCAGTCAAGAGCATGATGCAGCAGCAGAAAAAAGCTAACACTAGTCTAGGCTGCATCAACAGAAGTACACAGAAGTAATAGTACTGCTCTATTCTGTCTTGAATTCGGGTGGTGCTGTGGGTTAAACCACAGAGCCTAGGACTTGCCGATCAGAAGGTCAGCAGTTTGAATCCCCACAACGGGGTGAGCTCCCGTTGCTCGGTCCCTGCTACTGCCAACCTAGTAGTTCAAAAGCATGTCAAAATGCAAGTAGATGAAGAAGAGTTTGGATTTGATATCCCGCCTTTCACTCCCTTTAAGGAGTCTCAAAGCGGCTAACAATCTCCTTTCCCTTCCTCCCCCACAACAAACACTCTGTGAGGTGAGTGGGGCTGAGAGACTTCAAAGAAGTGTGACTTGCCCAAGGTCACCCAGCAGCTGCATGTGGAGGAGCGGAGACGCGAACCTGGTTCCCCAGATTACGAGACTACCGCTCTTAACCACTACACCACACTGGCTCTCATAAATAGGTACCGCTCCGGCGGGAAGGTAAACAGCATTTCCATGTGCTGCCCTGGTTCACCAGAAGCGGCTTAGTCATGCTGGCCATGTGACCTAGAAGCTGTACGCTGGCTCCCTCAGCCAATAAAGCGAGATGAGTGCTGCAACCCCAGAGTCGGTCACGACTGGACCTAATGGTCAGGGGGGTATTCTGTCTTAATCAAACCATACCTGGAGTCCTGTGTCCAGATCTGGGCACCACAGTTTAAAGATAGTGACAAGCTGGAACGTGTGCAGAGGAGGGTGACCAAGATTGATCAAGAGTCTGGAAACCAAGCCTTGTGAGGAGTGGTTGAAGGAGCTGGGTATGTTTAGCCTGGAAAAAGAGACTGAGAGGAGATATAATAGCCACCTTCAGTTATCTGAAGGGCTGCCTCATGAAAGATGGAGCAAGCTTGTTTTCTCCTGCTCTGGAGGACCTGAGCCAATGGCTTCAAGCTCCAAGAAAGGAGATAGATTCCAACTAAAGATAAGGAAGAACTTTCTGACAGCAAGAGCTGTTCAACGGTGGAAGGTCTCCCTTGTGAGGTGGTGGCCTGTCCTACCTTGGAGGTTTTTAACTGAGGTTGGATGGCCATCTCCTTCCAAGGAAGGAGGTTCTAAGCAGAGGTTGGGTGCATCTATCAAGAATGCTTTAGTTGAGATTTCTGCATTACAAGGGGTTGGACTAGATGACCCTTAGGGTTCCTTCCAACTCTACAATTTGATGATTCTAACCTTGTAAATATTTAAGCTTTACACTGAATCATTAACAAACTGTCTGTTATCTTTCACAGCAATTTTGCCACCCTTGCATTTTTATTTAGTCCATCATATCCATAAATGTGTATACACTAGGGGTGAGGGGCCTTTTCAGCCTCAGACTGCATTCCTTTGTGGGGAAGCTTCCAGGGGCCACATGCCATTTGTGGATGTGGCCAGAAGTAGGTGCAGCAACGGATGTGACTTTTACCTTTGTGTAGTATAAATCAGATGCTGATACACACACACACAAATGCACCCCTCTCCAGGCAAGCAAGAGGCATCATCCAAGTTCAAGGACACATTTGAGCCAAAGAGTTCAAAGAATGTATGAGGGACGAATGAGGGAGAATCCCAAGGGCCAGATAAAGAGGCCTGCAGGGCACATTTGGCCCCTAGACCTGATGCTCCCTACCAGGCCTGGGCACAGCATGTTTGGGGCACGGAGGCGGGAGTCATGTTAGAGTAAAATTATAAACTCAAACAAAAAAGCAGTGGTCCCTGGCTGGCTTAGTCCTCTGAGGCCTGGGGCAAATGTACCTGGCTGCTTCCCCCTCGCCACCTGCTGCACAGGCCTGCTCCCCACTCCTGATACAGTCTACGCGGAGAGGATGAGGAGGTGCTGGAATCTGTGTGCGTGGGTGACTGCCCCAAGTAGCAAACCACTGAATTGAAGACAATATCTTCTTAGGTAAAAGGTCAGAGGCAGGAAGGAGTATAACGGGGCTTCCTGTACCTACTGAGCTTTGCTTTAGCGACTTGATCTTCCAGATCTTTGACATGTTCCTATATTTAGTTGTCCTTTGTGCCTACTTCATACTCAATTCTACTTCCTGGTTTATTCTTTGGTTATGACTTTAATCCTTCAGCCTGATGGCTGCATACCCCTCAACCATCCTGATTTGAGTAGGACATCCTAGAATTACAGAAACCATGATGCTTTCTGATTGTCCCAGGTTTTTTGGTCCAGCACTCTTGCACGAGTCAGCTGGCTTGCTCCGAAGCACTGGACCAAAATGCATTTGTTTTTTGGTCTTGTGCTCTCACACAAATCGGCTGGCTTCTGCAACAGCTCGGAGCCAAAACACTGAGCACCCTGATTTTTATTAGCAGGATCCTGGTGGTTATGTGACTAGTTTGCTGCATGGTTCCTGGCCCATCTCTTCCTCTGTCTCTGATGAGATACAGTGCACAAAATCTTAGGCTATAGTAAATATGTTGGTGTGTAGCCCTATATCAATTGAATTTGGTGTGACTTACCTCTGAGGAGCCTTCAGATTTCATCCTTCATTCTAACTCTCAAGTCTCTGCTGCCACATAACTCTGCCATCTCATTTTGGTATTTAGTATTATTGGGCTTTAAAAAAACAAGCAATTTCTAGCACCCCCCACCCCCTGTAAAAAATTAGCATTTTCCTTTTCATAAGCCCAAATACATAAATTTGAACCCCAAATCGCTGGTGCAGTTGGAATGGTGCTGAGCAAGCAGGAGGGCCTGTGAAACACACTAAGAGCTCATGCATCCTGGGAAAATTACAGTGACACTCCTCCAGATTGTACAGCACAGTTCTCCAGCCAAGAAACATATTCAAAAGTACATGTTACTGCAGTAAAGTGTGCAATAAAATGCATATATTAGTGGAAATATCATACAAAATGTATTAAGGGGAAATGATTTGCAGAAATGTGTGAACTGGGCAAAACTGTAAACAAAAATTTGTATTAGGAGAAATTTGCACTAAAATGCTGGATGAATTTTCATGAGGAACTTTTTTTTCTTTTTAAATTGCACTGATTTGTAAATGTGGGGAACTGAATTAGGATTGGAAAAATGTGACAAACCAAAATGGAAAGTTTTGTTGAAATATAACACACTAAGTTGCCAGTTGCTGTCCCTCCCTTAAAAGAAAGTAGCAATTATAGCTTGCCTAGCCTCTTGTAGACTTAAGAAATCTAAGAATTGTTTATTGTGTCAATTATCTGAGATTCTCTTAACTAATTTTAGATCTATATTGTCCAATAATGTGGCCAGCAGCAGTTTCAGATGTTGTTTGGCCCAGAACATTGAGAAGCAGTCTCCTACAGTATAAGGCTTCACCTTAACTACAATATTGCATACTTTTAATACTAGACTATTCATTTGGCTGGGACTGCTCACTGCTTTGGTTTAGGTTGACTCACAGCAGGGCATTGGATTACTCCTTCATGTTTCCTGTAGTTCAGTGTTGATAAATAACTGGTCACAATGATGTCCTATGGCTAAACAGTTTTCTTGGTAAAATGCTATCAGGACTTTCTGCTCTGGATTCCATCGGCATTCTTTAAGTGACATTGCTAATGGTTACACCCCTTCTTCTAGACCTGGTGGGTCAAAGCAATGGGATTGTGAACTTGGCATACCCATACTTACCTTGAGTTGACCAAAAAATAAAAATAAAAATCGCCCCAGTTTATTATTTTGTAATGTAGTCATGACAGTGTACAAGTTGCCAGGGAGGTATGTGCTGCAAGTACCTAATCATCAGGGCTTTGTTTTTGTTTTTCCAGCCAGAACTCACCTCTTAGGTGGGTGCCATTGCCACTACAGTGGTACCTCGGGTTACATACGCTTCAGGTTACATACGCTTCAGGTTACAGACTCCGCTAACTCAGAAATAGTACCTCAGGTTAAGAACTTTGCTTCAGGATGAGAACAGAAACTGTGCTCCGGCGGCGTGGCAGCAGCAGGAGGCCCCATTAGCTAAAGTGGTGCTTCAGGTTAAGAACAGTTTCAGGTTAAGTACAGACCTCCGGAACGAATTAAGTTCTTAACCTGAGGTACCACTGTATAAGAGAACATGGGAGATTTTTCATGGTGGGTTCCAGCACCTCTTTTTCTGGAAAAATATCACTGATAGTCACCAACCCAAGCCAGGTAACTTTTCAAGGAAGTGCTATTTTTATCTGCAGTGGTGCTGGGCATCGTGGGCCGAACAAATTCAAACTCCGTGCCAGTCACACAGGAACTTCATCAACATCACTAGTTCTAAGTGGCTACCTCCTTTAGACTTTTCTCATCCAAAAATCATTTCAGCTACCATATGTTTCTCACTGCTATGGCTGTTTTTATTTTACTTGTAACCCCTCCCCCTACTTTATATAAATGTGATTTCTGGATTCCTGGGTGGGGGAGAGGGATAAGCACAAAACAGCACAGAATGATCTCTTTGCCATTTGGCACACACCACATTCAGTTAGAACTCTTTTCCTAAGGTTTTATTATTTTAATTCAAGGACTTTGCTTCATACAAAATGTAATTGTAGAAACAACTGCAGAATCCAAAGTTTGGCTGATAAATATTACTCAGGCAGCAAACTATTCAATCACAGAATTCCCAGCCCTCCCCATCAAATCCCCAAGCAAAGTTCCAGTTGTGTTGCATGTTTGGAACTTCCCTTCAGGTTTTTTTTTAAACACTGTTTTTTTAAAATATAAATTTTGCAACAAACCCCCCAATTCATATCAAATATAATTAAAAATTAACAACTGATGAATACATCGTATCAAAAAGTACGAAGATAAACATTTTTACCATGCACATACTTTATATATATATAGATTTATATATATGTATGTATGTATATATTTATATAATATGTATATATTTTACATGCAAATGTTACTTATTCAAAGTACAGCCACCACTAGACTTATTCTGGATGCAGAAAATGGGTTGTTGCATTTAAAGTTTTGGCAATGCACAAAGGGGATTCTGGGAAATCCCTGACCTCTGCTCTAGCAAAAGTTAGCTCTGGCTATGTCCCATTGAAACCGACAGAATCAACCTGTTGCGGCTAACTTGGGTCTCGTTGCTGATTTCTTTTTTTTTAAAGCAATGGGGGAATTGGGTACTTTTAAGTTTCTGGACTTAATGGGACCCTCTCCTCCTAGACAGTGATGTGTCTTCCTTCAAAATGTGGTATTCTCAGCCCTGAGCATTCTGCTGAGGAATCTAGACCTCTGCTCCCAAACTCCAATGGCACCTCTTTTGTTTAGATGAGACTTAGCCATTGCTAACTTCAACTGTATTGGAACCTTCATGTGCATTGAAAGCAAGACAGCATTTAGGGCTGTTTGCAAATTGAAGGTTGGATATGTCAACCACTGAGATAGGTATTTGCAGTGGCAACAATATATTCAAAACCCACCATGCTCCTTTCTCACAATACCCACCCGCCCACCCACCCACACGTCCTTCCCCCGAGGATTCCCAGCCTTAATCTTCTTCTAATGCAAGAATTTATTTATTCACATTTCACATGTAAGTTGCAACTGTGAAGCGCCTCCATTTTATTTGTGTGGGGCTCTCACATCCAATTGATTCATATGGGGTTGGTGTGGGGGTGCGTGGGTGCATGGGAGAGAAAGAAAGAATAGAGGAGGAAGGATAAACCAAAATAAAAGTTAAAGCCATTTATCTTCAGCTCTCAATATTTTGCATGCATGCTCAGAGAGGGCTATTCTCCTCCCATTTTATTTATTGGAGTATTCCCCCCCCCCTTTAAAATTTCCAAGAAAGTTTTGTGCCTTTTCTATATGTAAAATGTAGAAAAATGTTTGGTCACGGTCATGCTGTAGCTTGAGACAAGGAAAAGTGTGTGGGGTGGGGGTTGTGGAACCCAACATATAAAAGCTGTGGAATGGATTATGTTTTTTTTTAAATTATTTTTTAAAAAAGTTTGCTCACCTCTTTTTCCATTTTTCATTTGATTTGTGAAAAGTGTCATCTTGTTGCATAGCCCTACAGTGTTTTTGTTTGTTTGCTTAAAAAAAAAAATCACATCTAAGATCTATTAACCCTTCCTTTCTGTTCTTTTCTTTTGGTTAATGAAGTTTCTGTATGCATAATTACATGTGGATTAATAAGAGAGAGAGAGAGAGAGAGAGAGAGAGAGAGAGAGAGAGAGAGATAAATTGAGAGAGAAAAGTGTGCTGGAATATAGTCCAGGGATGAGATTGGTCAAAAATCAGAAAACAAAACAAAGGTCAGAATACCCTAGAAGTAAAGCCTTGAGGTGGTATCGGGGCGTGTGTGCGTGTGTGCGCGCCATGTTGACCTGCCTCTGGTCATTTCACTATTCCTCCATTTCCCCCTTTGGGCCTTTTTTGTCATCATCAGTAGGATGCCATGTTCTGTTTAACAATCCCAACACATTAAGCAAGCTGTCTTACAGAATCAATCCCTTTCTTAAAATAAAACAGCCTGCCAAATAAACAATCCTACCCAAACCCTGGCTTGCACAGGCTGCTGCTCATTCTGCACGGAGTGCGACCTTAAGGTGAAATTAAACTATCAAAATCTGAAGTTAGCTCTTTTTGTGGTTGGAATATACTGGGATATGATGCTGACTCTTTTCCCCGGTAGTCTCACCTCCTGTTTTGGCTGGTGTTTTAAAAAATACTGCATCATAATGTTTGCTATACTTTTGATCTGTCACTAGATGTCACTTTGGTGAAATCTGAAGAAATATTGATACATGAGGAAAACCTCTAACAATGCTACAGAAAGTTATCCCAAGTGTCTTGAGAGAACAAGTTATCATTAGGGGGAAAATAGGACAATTTCAAAGGTACAGTGAAGTATTTATATTTCCTTGGCCAATTGGTTTATCAGCGTTTATTTTTCTTTTTAAAAAAATGTAGTGGTTGAAATATTGTTCCAGTAATGGTTTGGGATAACTGCCTCCTATTTAAATGGTGGCGGCTTCCTCTTTTATGAAATAGTTGAGAATAGCTTTGAACTTTTGCTCTTTTTAAAGAGAATAATGTTGTAAATAGCATTGTCCTCACTCATGCCTGCATGTTAAGAAACACCTTTGACTCAATTTATAACTAGATAGGCCCCCGAAAGGCTATGGTGTTAGTGGTGCTCAATACTTGAGTGTGATATTAAAAATCTGATTATAAGTTGAGTCAAATGGGTTTCTTAACATGCAGGCATGAGTAGATAACAGCAGGGTGCTCAAATAAGGTTGGGGCAATTTAAAAACAAAACAAAACCAGCTTTCTCTAGCAAAATTTGGTATTTTCTTCTGATTTCTCTTGCAGTTCTCCTGCTTCTGAATAACTGCGCTTAACTGCACTTGTAGCAGCACCTAGTGACAATATAATGCATCAGTTCGTAGAGATTAAAAAGGGAATGCCTTCAAAAACAGATCATATTTTACTTGCTCTTTCTGACAAGAAAAACCTCTCCAGCACAGTGGAATAAGAGGCACTGTGGTTAAGATCCAAAGATTCCCCTTCGTGAGATCCTTCAAATGGAGGGGCTGCTTGTATGAGAGAAAGATTCATTTCCATTAAGAGACGGGACCCTTTTGATCCAGTCCATTATTTTTAACACAAACCAGGAAGCAGAGGGGAGAACTGAGCAACCACACAAGGAACTCCTAAGGAACTTCCCAGGGAAGAGGCAAAACTATGGAAAGACTCATTTGCAACCATGTGGATCTGAACACATTTGCTTCAGAAACAGACATTGGTTACAAATGAAGGAAACAAACCCATCTGAGGGAGGAGGGCAGCCTCTTCCCACATCTCTTTTCAACTTCCTCCCCCAAACCAGCCTCCCCAGCTGCCTCAAGGTACAGAAATCATAGGGAAATGTGTCCCATGTAGAGTTCACAGGGACATTTCAGTCCAAGGGTGGACTCCTGGGTGCCCTCCAGGCATTGTTGAGTGCTGGTCCTACTTACAAGTAGACCCACTGAAATGGATGGGCACAGCTTAGGCTCATTAACTTCAATGGGCTTACACCGAGTAGAGCTTAGTTGGAGTTCATCATCCCAGCCAGAACAAGCAATGCCCTTGGGTGATGGGCGTTTGGAATTCAACATCAGTAAGAAATATTGGCCTACTTTTATTTTAGTCCATGATACTGAATGAAGCAAAGATGCACGGATACCTCTGCAGCTTTCATGACCACAGGGCTCACTTTCCTGGAGCTGCCCAAGATCAAGAAAATTGCAGTAATAAGTTTTATCCACAGGTTGTCTATCCCTTTGTCACATGACTGATCATATACCCTAGGACAGTGAGAGGAAACTGACATTCACCCTACTTGGAAATGTCATTTGTGTAAACCCAGGGCTTAGCCACACTTCCTTTGTCTGCTGCTTTCCCTTGGGGAAAGCACTTTTTAGCCCAATCTGAGAAAGCTGGATAAGAAAACCCTGGCAACAGTTTTTAAGGAGCGGGGAGGTTTAGAGCAGAGATGTGGCAAGATGGGAGAAACGGGATGGGACCCAATTCAAACTCCCCTTTCCTTAGAGCTGTAGCATTTCAGAGAACACAGAGAAAGAGTTAAATATCCACTTTCTCCTCTCTCCAGCTGCTTCTCTGCTTGAAATATAGCCCATCCACCCTGCAAAAGTGGCTTTGCTCTTTATGCAACAATGTCAATGTGGCAGCCATCGCATCTTAAAGGAGAACAACTCCCATCAGTCCTGACCACTGGCCATGCTGGCTGGGGCTGATGGGAGTTTACAACATATCTAGGCCATCGTGTTGACTACCACCCCCCTGCACTCAATAACATGTAATGTGCAGCTTAGCATATGTATTTAAATGTGCATTTGCATTTAACATTTAACTCCTGCAAGTGATGTTTTTTTTTTAAAAAAAATGCAAATAATGTCAAGGTTTGGTTTGAAAATCGCCAGGATCACAGCAGAAAGAAATTCCACTCCTGCTATGGTCCTGCTGATAACCCATTCTCCAAAGGTGCTAAATGGCAGGGCAGGGGGAATCTCCTTCCAATACAGAGGCAAGGGTTAAACAAAGGCACATTTTAATGTCCTATGTAGTTCAGCCCTGAGAGGATTTTGCCCCACTTTCCTCCCTCAGAGTTATTTCAGACATTAAGGGGGACAAACCTGGATTTGCTCCCAAAGTGTTAAACCCTGGCAAGGAGCCACAGACAATGTCGGCCACACAATTGTGCCTGTATGAAGCACATGATAGTTTTAAGGTGCAGAAAGAGGCTGTGCCTAAGTCGGTCCTGGTTCAATCCCTGTCATCTCCAGGTAGGACGGGAAGAGACACTTCCCTCCTGCCTGGAACACCAGAGAGCTGTCACATGACTAATCTAAATGTACTTGTATATGACAGCTTCTTGTCTTGTGATGGGGTCACTTTTCCCTGCAAATCTCTTATCACTCTTATCACTCTCTTATCACTGCCTCTCTCCTCTGCTCACTCTCAAAACATAGAATGTTGCCCTCCTCAGGTTGGGCTGGGTCTTTCAGCTTTGTTATGTGCAGGTGTTTTATTTTTGTTTGTTTGGTTTTTGAATAACAATGTTTTAGCTTTTCATGAAAGTGCTCAAGCACACGCACACACACACACATGGAAACAAGCACCTGATGCACAGAAACACACACACACAGAGACAAAAAGAGCAGAAATCTCATCCCTGAGAATCAGAATTAGGGTTTTCCCTCGGGGCTTTCTTGTTTTATCCCCCCACCCCTCAAACCACCACAAAAAAGGACAATAATCACAAGTCTCTTCAATTGTCTTCAACACCCAACAATGTGCCATGAAGAGCAACCAGAGCTTCTGTAACCAAGTTAAGACTTAGATGTGTAGAGCAGTAGGGCCCTGCTTTTGGCAGAAGAACATTTGCCCCTGTTGCTAGATGCTTGTTGAAATCTCTCTAATATCCCTGCACCCCCCCACCCCCCCCCACACAACAAGATCTGAAAAAAGCACACACAGAATTTTGTACTTGGCCGCCTTCCAATCTATGTGGAAATATTGACTCAGCACTGGTCAATACTTGAAGCCTTCCAAACCCTCCTTGTGGGTCACCCCGCTCCACCACACGCATCCTCCTGATGCATCGGGAACAAGAGATTGCGTCTTCACCATGAGAGATTCCTAAGATCAGGCACTTAGTAGTGAAGAATTGGCGCCTTCAGTATGAAACAACAGTGGAGCTGGAATGACAATAGGACTAGTTCTCTACAGTGGAGGACTCTTGGTTTTGTTTGTTTGTTTGTTTCTTCTTCTTTTACTGTACAATTTACAAAAAAAAAATGCACACAATGAAAAGTTAGTTTATCTAACAGCTCAATATAAAACCAAATGACACATTTTCTTTTGCCAGACCCCACCCTTCTCTCTCTCTCTCTCTCTCTCTCTCTCTCTCTCTCACTCACTCTCGTGCTTTGATTGTAAACAAGACAAAATTATGAAAGGGGGCATATCACATCCAAAACAGAGGAACTGATTTTTAAGTTGTCAGCAGTAGGAGCAGCAGCAGCAGGCTGGGAGCCATCCTTGCCTGCCAAACAGCTCTCCTCTCCCAAGTGAAGGGGATGCTTTCCAAAAAGTCAATGGGAAGTCAAACCAATCAAAGTAGTCACAGACGGCAGCATGGCGGCTTCTGTCAGCTGAAGGGCCCCATTGCTGGCTCCCTTGAAAAGGTTTCGTCTTGCCAAATGTCGAGTCCAATGCCGTCATGGGTGATTTTTGCCTCTTAAAGTGTGGACAAGAGAAATGATAGGTTCTGTTTGTAACTGTGACTGTCCCTTCCTTCCCCTCTTTCTATCCAAAACTGCATGATGCTCCAGTCCCAGAAAGTTCAACAGTTGTTGGTTTTTTTTCCTCTCGGGGTCTTTTGCTTATCTTACAGTTTTATTGTTGAGAAAGGAGAGGGTGATGTTAACTGCAATGCAGCAAGAGAGGAACAAGATCTCCCTTGCCCTGTCCTTCCAAAGAACAGCAATTCCTACTGATCCAGGGCCTTCTAGCACTAAAGGACAGACAGGTTTCAGTATGAGAGAGAGGCGTCGTCTCTTGACAGCATTGTGCGCATGCACAGAGACAAGTCTTCTTCATTTGGGGGGGGGGGTTTCCATGAGGAGGCACTTCTTCCCTCCTCTTTATCCCTCCAGCCCTGAAGCTGTGGGGCTGAACGTATGTGTGCACACATAAACACAGAGCTTTATGTATAATATTCATCAGTTTCGTGTGCAAGAACTCCGGCTTTTTTCCCTGCTAGCACCAGTCATCTTCATCTCGTTCATGGTAATAGCTACGTGCTCTGGTGCTGGTCCCAGAGCCGGAACTGAGGCCCAGTGTATAATGGTATCCATTGGGGACTCTACGGATTTGGTGGGACTGGGACGTCAGGGAGGAGACATAAGAAGTCCGGGATGACCGTCCTGAATTGGTGGCCACAGCCTCCTCAAAAGTGAGTGTGTCCTCAGGCACAGCATGGTATGGACTGTCACTGTCTTCCCGGTGCCCCAGGTAAGGGTCTGAGCCAATCCGGGCCATCAGGGGCTGCGAAGGGCCCTGGGAGTCACCATGCAGCAAAGCGTTGTGCTCAGAGAGACCCCGGCTCAAGCGTCCCGGGGAGAAAGTTGGCAGGCCAGTTTGGAAACTGGAGAAGTGCACAGGCGACGAGTTGGCAGTCTTGTACGTGATGCTGGGGCGCGGGGTCAGTGGGGTCTGCGGCAGTTGCCTCCGGCCACGGGACGGGGTGCTTGCACCCGAAGTTGACAGCAAGGGGCTCTCATTAACTGAACCACTGCCCTACATGAAAATTGGAACAAAGCAAATGAACAAAAAAAGGAAAAAAAGAACAACGAAGGGGAGGGGGAACACCAGACAAACGCAGAGGTGTATGGCAGGGAAGGTGATAGTGGGGAACCAAGCAACAGAAGATCAAGTGACATGAAAAGAAGGGTGAGGGGAATATGTTACAAGATGAAAGAAAATGGAAAGAGAGAGTTTAGACGTGCAGTCGGGGAACAACTGTGTTAAGGAGCAATCTGGAACAGAGGTATAGACCCAGGAAATCAAAAGGGCTGGAGAAGGAAAGGATTCCAAATGGGGGGAACATCCAGTGGGTTAGTGTGACAACGTAGGAGAGCAGACAGTTCTGGGGCAAATGGGAATGGCAAGGTGACCAACAAAATCCTCCCACATGCCTCAAAAGCCCAATAGATTAGCTTCATGACCAGAAGCATTACTGAACATTATGGGACTTGTTTGCTCAGCCTTCTCAAATTTAACTTATGAACCACCTTTCAGATAAATGTGATTCACAACCATACACTAGAACAGCTAAAAATGGGTTTAAAACACAATACAAGTAAACACTCAAGAGTAGACAGAGACGCAATCCCATGCCTCTCCACAATCCATTGGAAAAAACTTTTCAAAACAAAAACACCTTCCTGCAATCAGCAGGGCTGAACCACTGACGGGCAGAGCCATAGCTTTAAATGGGCAGAGCCACCTTTCTTTCTGCTACCCCTTCTCTCCCACAGTTTCTTTATGCCGCCTTTTCTCCCTCTTTCTCCCTGCCCAGTGGGCTGCTGGTGGGGAGCAAATTGCTCTTGCTAGAGGTTTCAATCGCTCACTTGCAAGGGCCTTAACCACACCCTTTTATTGCTCCATCATTTTTGGCTTCCCCCACATATTTTATTTTATTTTACTATAGGGAGGGGGTAAATTACAACCCTCTTTCTTCCACCACAAAGGAGTTGCTTAAACTGAATCACAAATGTACAAGCAAACACAAGAGCAACAGTGATGCAACCATTACCTGCTGCCCAGCCAACCTTCTTCTCTCCCT
Organism: Podarcis vaucheri; assembly: GCF_965113315.1. NCBI lineage: Eukaryota > Metazoa > Chordata > Lepidosauria > Squamata > Lacertidae > Podarcis > Podarcis vaucheri. The sequence continues at coordinate 43,412,403 of NC_138758.1, read as the reverse complement.
TCAGGAAGTCTCCAACCACATGAAGTTAAGACAAATGCCAAGAATTTGTACATGAGCTTCTGAAGCTCTGACAAAGGCCAAGGCATCTGTTGCTCAGTCATCAGTAGAAGGTACCCACCACCCTCTTCCCACCCTCCTTCTGGCTCCTCACCTGTTTCTGTGTTCCATGCTCTTGCCCTCCATTGGGCGACGTTGGCCGACTGCGCTCTGATAACTTGGGCTGTGAGTGGTCTCTGCTCCCATATCGGTCACAGGAGTAAAAGCGCTGTTTTTCAGAGGATGAAGAGGAGTGAAGTTTCCGCTCCTGGGACCGGCCCCTCTCCTGCTTTTTGGTTTTGGATGTTGCTTCACCTACTCATCAAAGAAGAAGGAATCCTAGTGTTGTCAGAGGCCCATCTGATAGCATCTTGCTTCCCACAGAAACATGGGAACATGCCTTAAATGTAGGCCTAACTGAGTACTGTCTGCCCTGAATGGCAGCAGTTCTCCAGGATTTTACAGTGTGGTCTCTGTAAACCCTGCCTGGAGATGCCATGGTTTGTACCTTCTGCAAAGCAGATGTCCTAACATTGAGCTTTCCCTAAATAAAAAGTGGCTGTCAGGCAGCTTTCTTAAGGGAATTCCATAAATTGGGCACCCCCATCAAGAAAGCCCTGGCCATGACCCGAACTAAATTGAGATGACACAGAAATACCCAGGGATGCCCAGTGTGTATGGTCTATCCTTTACTTACATACCGTATTTTTCGCTCTATAACACGCACCCGACCATAACACGCACGTAGTTTTTAGAGGAGGAAAATCCGCAGGCATGCCACCCATAGGCATTCCCTCCATAATACGCACAGACATTCCCCCTTACTTTCTAGGAGGAAAAAAGTGAGTGTTATGGTGCAAAAAATATGGTAATTTTGCGGGAGGTGGAGGAGGTACAGAATCTGGGCTCTTGCAGGTGTGAGAGTGTACTAGCCCTGGCAATAATCATAAGAACATCACCTGACAGCAGACATCCTATCAGAGTATAGCAGAGGGAAGGAGAGGAGGGAAGGGAAACAGAGCTACTCCATTGGCTCAGCTGAGAAATCAGGAATTGCATGCAATGTTAGTTCTACTCAGATGAGACCCACTGAAAATAATGCAATTGACTAACTTAGGTGTACTAATTTCAATGGATCTATGCTGAGGAGGACAAAAATTGGATGCAACACCAGCAACTTTTAAATCCTTCTCCCCTTGAACTCTTTCATACCAACTAGCCATTGGAAGAACTTGCAACCTATCACTGACAGAGGAAGAGGAGTGTGGGGGCAAGTGCACCGCCCCCGGCAGTGAGATCCTGGTGGTGGGATGCCATCGTGGCTGCCCCCCTGCCTGCGCTGGGTGCCATGCCCCCATGCTATGCCCCCAGGACACGCACCACACCCCCAGGACATGCGCCAGCCCTGACCCCGCCTGCTCTCCACCCCTTTCCTGGTGCCGGAGCATGAAGCTCCACCATTGCAACCTATAAACCTGTACCTGAGTTGTCTTATTTCCTCCTCCCTCCCAGTCCATTTTCTTTTTATATCCCTCCTTTATAAAATATGGTTGCTGTTGTTGTACTTGTAGCCGTTGTTGTTGTTATTTTTATAGTGCCTTCCTCTGAAGACCTCGGGGAAGTTCACAACAGAAAAATATGAAATGAGAATACAAGATACATAATAAAACAAAAACAGACCATTAACAATCCTCCCACAAACAAATTTAAAAAGCCATAGAAAGTTAATCACACAAACACCTGGTTGAAGAGAAACATTCTTCCCTGGTGCTTGTTTCCGAGCACAATTCAAAGTGTTGGTGCTGACCTTTAAAGCCCTAAATGGCCTCGGTCCAGTATATCTGAAGGAGCGTCTCCATCCCCATCGTTCTACCCGGACACTGAGGTCCAGCACCGAGGGCCTTCTGGCGGTTCCCTCACTGCGAGAAGCCAAGTTACAGGGAACCAGGCAGAGGGCCTTCTCGGTAGTGGCGCCTTCCCTGTGGAATGCCCTCCCACCAGATGTCAAAGAGAACAACAACTACCAGGCTTTTAGAAGACATCTGAAGGCAGCCCTGTTTCGGGAAGCTTTTAATGTTTGATGTATTATAGTATTTTAATATTCTTTTGGAAGCCGCCCAGAGTGGCTGGGGAAGCCCAGCCAGATAGGCGGGGTATAAATAATAAATTATTATTATTATTATTATTATTATTATTATTATTATTATTATTATTATTACTAAAGACAGGTAATGAAGGCTATGCATTCAGTCTGTCTTGTGTGTAGTGAAATGTAAGCACACCACCCAACCCATTTTTTAAGTTACCCTCACCTGCAGCATCACCATCAGCCAGGTGGCTGGGTGGTTTGTCGACAGACTTCTGTTTCCTCTCTTTCCGCCTGTGGCAGCGGTGATGGTGGTGGTGGTGGGTGTGCTCCACTGGCCGGGAATGCTCGTAGAGGTGTGTGGCATGGGGACGCTGTGGGTTCAGTGTGGAGATGGAACGCTTCATGGGGCTTGTATCTGGGATGGGCTGTGGACAAAGGCAGGGTGAGGTTGGGGAAAGAAGAGAGCGCAAGGTAGTTGTTGGTTTCAGTGTGTAGCCTCCCTCCTCCCTAGTGCAGCGCTCTCTTTCCATCCCTTAAAGGCAAAAACAGGGAGGTGGGCATCGTTAACCTATCAAATTTACTTTTCACAAGATACGGCAACTGCCACCAGCTTAAATGTCTCTGTAAAAGTACTGGGCAGATTCATGAAGGACAAGAAGGCTATGCTTGACCTCCACTGTTGGAGTCAGTATGCCTCTGAATATCAGTTGCTGAAAATCACATGTGGGAAGAAAGCACTGTTGCACTTAGGCCCCACTTGTGGGCTTCCCATAATGGGCATCTGGTTGGCTGCTGAAAGAACAGAATGCTGGACTAAATGGCCATTGACCTGATCGAGAGAGGCTTTCCTTCTAATCTACTTGCTCTTTCTAGGCAAGGATGGAGAGATATTTTTTTCCTGTATCACAGTGAGGAGGAGACCAGTGGCCCCCCATATGTTGCTAGACTACAAGAATTACAAATAATTTGGTCTGATTGGAGTTGGAGCCCAACAACATATGGAAGGCTACAGGTGTTCACCATCCTTTTTCAAAGCCAGCACTTCAAAGCCTTACACTTGTGTAAGGAGGAACTGCCCAGGCCAAGACAAGAGCACCAAGTTGCAATCTAATGTATTTTTACTTGCAAAGGAAACTCATCACATTCAGTTCTTAATGTCAAAGGGGTGGGGGGGAAGGGATGCTGGGAAGGCCATGCTCCCTTATTCCTGACGTGTGGGGGTTTTCTCTGCAGTTATTCAGTGGGAGAGAGAACGCACTCTACTTCTCAGGGGCAACTCAGTCTGCTCCTATGGCCCTTCTAGGTGTACTCTTTATGAAACTAGAACTCTGGTTGTTTTTCTTTCTGTTTTTTCCGCACTCTTCCACATGCCATCATGATAATTCCTTTGCTATTCCAGAATATTGCAGTAATCAAACCACTTTTTCTTCTATCGCAAAAATAAATAATGAATGAATGCAACATTTTGTCAAAGAACTGAAATGCTTCTGTAATTTTAAACCCCTCCCCCCCCACTTTTCTTTTTGACAGGAGGGCATTCCTAGCTCAGACCGAAAACAGGGAACTTAGTAAATTTCTGCTTGTCTAATCTCCAAAAGAAGTCTGGAATGCCAGGTGTTAGATTCAAAATACATCTGCCTGCTTGTAACTGTGATGCTTGCTGCTTGGAGGAAGGGAGGCATAGAAGGGGTGTGACTACAGCCACAGACCTTTTCTGAATCCAGAAACATCCTGTCATTGTGAGGGCAGGAAAAAGCACCATCAGCTTCCAAAAAACAGAGATCTGTGAGCTGTCATGTGGAAGGTCTGCTCCAAAGCTCCCACATTGGAATGAACAGCAGCCATAGCGCTATAGTCAGGCCCCATCTCCACCAGATACTTAAAAATGTACCATACCACTTTAAACAGTTGTGACTTCCCCCAAAGAGTACTGGGCACTTTAGAGTGTTAAGGGTGCTTTGAATTGTTAGAAGACCCTTGTTTTCTGAAATTCTCAGAGTCGTTAAGCAATCAAACCCTCTTCCCAAGGTACTCTGGGAATTGTAGCTCTGTGAGGGGAGCATGGGTGTCTCCTAACAAGTCTTAGCACGCTTAACACATTAGAGTTCCCAGGATCCTTTGAGGGAAGCTATGACTGTTCAAATTGGTATGATACTGCTCTAAAGGTATAGCGCTTATGTCTGGAAGGGCATTTATTGGTGTCAGGCTTCCTCAACCTCAGCCCTCCAGATTTTTTTGAGACTACAATTCCCATCATCCCTGATCACTGGTCCTGCTAGCTAGGGATCATGGGAGTTGAAGGCCAAAAACATCTGGAGGGCCGAGGTTGAGGAAGCCTGATTAATCTGATATATTCCAGGAATGATCTTAGATTTTGAAGTTGTGCCAGGGCTGTAGCCCAGGAGTATCTGAAGTCCCAAGAGTGACTTACTTCCAACCAGACAGCCTCTGGTACATGTCAGATATTTCCCCAGTTTGTGAAATTCTGAATTAAAAGTTATAAACACACAACTCCCAAAAAAGGATGTCCACCCCAGCCACTTATCCATGCGTCACTTCAGTGTGGCTGGGACACCATTTAAACCACTTAGAGATTTTGTTTATCCCTCTCCCCCTGTTCCCAATGGTCAACATGTGAGTGTTGTTATTCATGAAGCCAAAATGGCACCACCCATGGACAAGAATGAGGTAGCCACCTAGCTTAGAGAAAATCTCAACCCCTCAAAAAGAGTGTTAAGTGGCACAGAAATATATGAAATAAATAAATAAATCTTGAGAGTCGGCAGAAGTACAAATATAGATATAGAGAGGGGCGTTGGGAAGTTCTGTTGTGAGAGAAGGATGACCAAATAGCAGCCCAATGAGGCTGAGCATGCACAGTGACCACCACACGCTGGCTGGCATGGGGGGGGGGCAGGACCCAGAAAAGCAGGAAATGGAATGGAGTTGCTAGAATCCTGAACAGCAGCATTCCACACTCTGAACAGTCCTTAGGATGGCCGCACATGGTCACCATTCAACTTTCCTGCAAGGCCTTTACCTACCATCGCTCTGAGGAATTGTGGGAAATTTAAATAGCAGCTAGATGCAACCGGGCTTGGAGCAGTGCCAGCACAATCAGGGCCCATTTAAACCTGGAGCTGGCCCTGCATCTGAATGCAGAACACATTTCATTCTAATGGAAGATTGCCATCCCAAGCGGGGAAAGGGGAGCTAAAAGGGTTGACAGTCTGGGGTGCAAATGCAGCCCTCTAAGCCTTTCTATCTGGTCCCTGTGATGCCCCCCCAGGCCACACCCCTCACTCCTCCTGCTTCATATTCTCCTTGAGTGTGTTTGCCTGGCTGGAATGTGTCTTTTAACTCCAACAACACTGCTTGCTTGCCTGGGGACAGAGGATGGAAAGAACTGTTTGTAAAAACTCACCTATTGTATAAAGGAAGAATTCCCATTTATGGCTTGCCCCAAATTTTGCCTCTGGTCCCACACACCACTTCCATGTGGCCCCTGGGAGGTTGCCCCAAAGGAAAAAAACCTTCCCCACCCTTCATTGAACAGACTTTAGAGAGGATACGACTTTTAAGTTCAAGCAAGCTACATACTGCCAGGTAACGCCCCGGTGACCGCACTTTGCCTCTCTGCAAGAAATTCGGACAGAAAATATATTGGAAGCAGCCCCCACCAGCACAGCCATTGTCAGACATCACAGCAGGTGCGCGCGGCAGACGAGATGATGGAGAGGTGGGGAAGAAAGGGTGGGGACGAAGGGGCAACCAGAGAGGGGAGACAAACAGGTAAAGGGAAGGGGGGATGAATAAGAGACAAGAGACAGAAATGGGTGTTAGTCAAACGTTATCCATGGAACTTGGTGAGGAGTCAAGACTGGTGATTGGTTATTCAAATGGAACTTCCAATGGAAGAAAGTGAGGTTAGATCTCCTCAGACTTCTCTGAAGCAGGGTTGTGGATACCCATGGCCCTTCTAAGTGTTGCTGGAACTACAATTTACACACTCCAACTCAACAAGCATGGGACATCCAACAGGGTGGTCCTTCTAGATGTTGGAGGGCTATATTTCCCATCACCCTACCTTGTGAAGCATGTTGGCTGGGGCTGATGGGGGTCGGAGTCCAGCAATGTCTGGAGAGCCAGAGATTCCCATCCCTGCTCCAGAGGGAGGCCTTACACCCAATTCATGCAGAATATTAACAGATGGGAAAGTTTCTGAAACTCAGGCCTTAGGGCCAGGGGACAGCACTGTTGATCACTTGCTAAGGTGCACCGCAATGCACTGGGAGGCACTTTTTAGTAAAGTCCCTGGAAAATGCTCAGTTGCAGAAGCTCCCCCTGCTCCTTCCCATCACTAGTTTCCTATTTGGCTCAATCTGGGGGTGGTGTTGAGAAGGAGGTGGAGTACCAGCAGCTGCTCTTTAATCCCTTTTCTGCTCACTCTCTCCCATTATATATACAGCCCTCCAAACCTTACAGGGCTACAACTGGTCCTTCTTGCTGGGGATGATGAGAGCTGGAGTCCACCAACATGGGGCAGACTATACGTTCTTCACCCATGCTCTAGCATGATGTAGGAAGGGAGAACAAGAATAAGGAAATCATGGCTTTGAGCATGAGATGAAGACCTCTTAAAATTTCTACCCTATGCATGGACACACAACCCAGGGGGTGAGGATTCAGCTAAATTCCTCTAGGTGCAGGAGGAAATCTTGGGGACAGAGTTCACCATTAGCAATCGCCAGAGCAGAATTTGTTTCCCCCCTAAGGGATGAGGCGGGGGTGGGTGCGAATGGCAGCTGCCACAAGAAAAGAGTTGGAGAATATTTGGCCTTTTTCAAAGTGTGTGTGAGAAAAAATCTCAGAAAGTGTCTCAGGAAAAAACGTATTCTGAGAAATGTCAGCTCTGTTCTGTTATAGATTTCAACTCACCTATGATGCTCTAGCCACCCTTCCCACCCACTTCCAACCTTTCTGTTGCTCCAGTGGCAGCAAATGTTTGTGGTCCTTGTGGTCCTTGGGGAACTATATTTCCCAAGCCCAATTGCTCATGGTAGGCTGTGATGCAGCCAACCAGTGATGGAGGGCAAAAGATGGCAAAACCTCCTGCTTGTCACCACTGAAAAGCAAGGAGGTAAGCAAGTGGATCTCAGGGGTGTGGTGGACTGTGTTGAAGAAAGGGAATGAGAGGTTTGAGAGACAGCATGATGTTGTGTTGTTCCTTTGAGGAATACATGCATATGAGGTCAGAATGATGAGCTTTCCTCATTTTTAAGTGAAGAAATGCAAGTTTCAATGACACCTCTAATTCTAGCTGAAGGAACTCAGGGCAGTGACATCCTGTTGTCTGGGTTGGGAATTGAAGTGGTCCAAGAGCAGCTGGAGAATGATCACCAGCCATGTGTCAATGATGGAATGGTGTGTGAAATGAAAGACTAGACAATGCTCAGTCACACAGGTGATGATTGAGGCTGCATTATCTAAGCACAAGAGGAGGATTTAAAAATATATCTCCTGCAGATGAAATGTTTCTGGTTCTCTTATTAAGGCAGAAGATCCTTAGTAAGTAATTCAATTTGGGAAATGCAACTGAAATCAGGAGAGTTTCACGCCTAGAATAAAATCAATGACCACCATCAATAGAATCAGTTGGTGAATTATTCCTTATTCTAACTGTGAGTTTGCCACAACATTCCATGATCCTCTCGTCCTGTGAGGTCAGGTGGTACTGAGTTACAGATCTTATATATGGCTCAGTCTGGCAATAACTGCTGATGAAGCAACTTCTGAGCTCTGCTTTTATACATTATTCAGCCCAAGCGCTGTTCAGAGCTGTCTAGGGTACTCGTGTCATGCCTCACATTACTGTTTAACCAATACTGAAAGCTCATCCATACTTCAGTCTGAGCCATGCTTTCTAGGCACAGGCCTGTGATTTCTAGGTCCGGGTTTGAGCAGGAGGGTTTTGTTTTTTGTCCCATTGCCGAAGTGGAAAATATGACAACTGCGTTTACATGAATTGATGTTTGTTATGATTCAGCAGTAAACTGAGTATTTTCCTGGAGAAAGTGGTGGGACAAAAAAAGCCCTGCTTAGTCACGGACTTAGATAATGTGGCACAGATGAAGGTGTGGATGAGCCCTGAATTACTGTAAGGGGATACAACATGCAGTGGACTATGTACCCACCACTTTTAGCTAGCTAGAAAACTCTACCTTACTTACTGAACCTAATTATGCCACAGGATTCATGTGAATTCCACATATATAATTTTCTATTGGGTTTGGAAGCATATCTGGGAGCATGTCTGCATTGCAATTTAAAAAACAGTTGGAGGCTGCCTTCAGCCACTGAATCTTCTTCTACAAAAACCATGAGAACTTGTAGTTCCAGGAGGTTACTGAGAATTCATGTTGGAAGAATGTCCCAGCCCCTTCCTGGAACTCATTGGTGGGGTGGCTAAACAGGTTTGGAAACTGGTTTAGGTTTGTAAGTGTAGCTTTATCTTAACTGTGGAAAAAGAGAAACTTGGCAAAAGAGGAGTGCTCTGTAGGCAGGCAGGCTCAGGGAAAATGTGGTACAATTCTGTTTCTACTGAAGAAAGCCGAGTCTGTAGAATGCCAGGCTTTTTGGTGATAGGTATATGAAAAGTTATGGATCCCTATGATTAGATGCATACTTACATACCACAAAACCAGCAAACAAAGTTGCCTAGCAAATAGGATCTGGAGCCTGTTGCTTTTCTGTTGATTGCAGATGGATCTCAGATAAGCTGTCTGTAATGGGGAATGCTTGCTCCAGATCACACCACAATTATTTATGTGATCGGTAAATGCATAATCAAATTGCCCACTGCAGCACTCACATTGATAAACCTCCCAAAGGTCTTCCAGGTGACAAGACAAACAGACAGAAAGAAGGTGTTAAATCACTGACTTACTGTAAGTCTTCCATTGCCAGTTAAGCCTCCTGCGCTCACCTGAGTTTCTGCTGCCAGGCGGGGCATGGAGGCAGCTCGCCCCTGGCTCTCCAGGCCAGGCTGGTGCTCACCATTGGCCATTGTTGGACTGATCTCTCGCATTTCTACTACCTGAGAGAAATAGGGGCAGAAGCACAGAAGTAAGCAGGGAGCTGGCAAAAGAAAAAAGTTCTCAGTAATCGTGGTAAATTACTTGCTGCATCCTCAGAGGTAGAGGTGAGATATCAAGGGCCCCTCTGCTTGCTCAGCTGAGCTCAGTGGTGCTTAGCTCCTTAAAGGTAAAGGTAAAGGTACCCCTGACTGTTAAGTCCAATCGTGGATGACTCTGGGGTTGCGGCGCTCATCTCACTTTCAGGCCAAGGGAGCCGGCATTTGTCCTCAGACAGCTTCCGGATCATGTGGCCAGCATGACTAAGCCACTTCTGGCAAACCAAGCAGCGCACAGAAACACTGTTTACCTTCCCGCCGGAGCACTACCTATTTATCTACTTGCACTTGATGTGCTTTCGAACTAGGTGGGCAGGAGCTGGGACCAAACAACAGGAGCTCACCCAGTTGAAGGGATTCCAACTGCCGACCTTACGATCGGCAAGCCCCAGGCTCTGGGGCTTAGACCACAGCACCACCCACGTGACTTCTATTTATACCCAAGACAATTCAATTTATATACACGACAGTTCAACACAGTGGTGGAGCATATGCTAAAGCCGCCCAGGTCATGCATGTGGGGTACATCCATGAGGGGGATGGGGAGCAGAGGGAGCCCCCTGCGGCTTGCTTCGCAAAACAGCATGGGGGAGCTCACTTGCATGCTACAGCCCAAGTGAGAAGAGGGGTGAGGAAGCTGCTACCAGCTTTCTTCCTACTCTCCGCCCCCAGGTCACACCTGACCCAAGAGTGGAGCTGCTCCCTTGTGCATTGCAAACCAGAAGAGTGGGCTGCAGCATTGCTGCCTACTCTTTTCTCTCCGTCCCTGGGTCCATCTCTGGGTCAGGCTAGCCCTGGAAGTGGAGTAGCCGTGGCCAGGTGCAAGAAAGCTGCCACAGCCCAGGAAGTGGGTGGCAGTGTTACCACCAACTCTACTCTCTCTGCTCCCAGGTTAGACTTGACCTAGGAATGGAGCTGTGGCTGGTGCCATTGAGCTGTTGTGTGAGGAAGCTGTCTCCACAGCTTCCACGTATGCCCCTTCAAAACATGCACCCCGTGACACCCCCACCCCATGCTACGCCACTGGTTCAGTAATGTAGTCCCAAGGGTAATGATACCAACTCCATTACAGGGGCAGGTAGTGCTCCAGCCCCTCTGCCAGTCAATTTTTAATCTTCTTATGCAATGATATTGTATTATGTAATTTGGCAGTTCAATTTTCCTGTAAATCACTTTGGGGCACCTTTCACTTGTATAAAGCAATATTGCATAATAAATTAAATTGCAATGGGGTGTTCCATGCAGTGTAATCAATGGAAAGTTGTTTTAGCATCCATATGCAATGTTTCTCTAGATTCCAAACTGAGATTGATTCAACAAAAAAATGGAAGTTTCAGGCACACTGGATTCTACAGCTTCTTTATAAGGAGGAACTGGCCAGTTTGCTAGGGGCTGGTGATGCAATCAGGATAAAGCATCAAGGCACATGCTGTGGGCATGTGTTGGAGTATCTTCCCTTCTGTCAAAATAAAAAAATTCCTTCCATAAAAAAATTCCTTTCCTGCATGCACACGAAAGCTCATACCAAGAACTAACTTAGTTGGTCTTTAAGGTGCTACTGGAAGGATTTTTTTTATTTTGACTATGGCAGACCAACACGGCTACCTATCTGTAACTTTCCCTTCTGTCAGAAATTGTTTGCATTTTTTAAATTGCCTTTTCAAGCACTGGCTTCAGTACACAGAATATGGGAAGGGGGAGAGGTCTTGTCCTTTGTCTTAGGGAGCAACATTTCTTGGACCAGGCCTGCTGTTCTGTTCTGCCAGATGATAGCAGACTGGAAAGTACATTTCATTGGTGTAGCAGGGCTTTTGGGATTAGCCCAGTGAAGGCCTCCTCCTGTACCAAACAGTAAATTTAACCTTCACCTGTTTGCTTGTCTGCTCAGTGGGAATTTCTTCTGAATGGCCACGCTCAAATGCTGGTGTCCTCGTTTCGTAAAACACATCCTGAGTCCGTTGAGTCCCCCATGAAACAGACTCCTTGATTCCTCCTCCCTCTGGCGTTGGTCTGTCATGCAAGGGAGGGAGGGCAAGAGAGAGAGAGAGAGAGAGAGAGAGAGAGAGAGAGAGAGAGAGAGGACTTGCAAAGAATGCAATACTATATACCAAAATCTTGGTACATTGCACCATCTCTGGTGGGACTTGTCCAAAAGCACAGAAATGGACCCAGGATTAGCTTTGCTCTCCTGACTCATAACGTTGCAACAATGATCTGTCTTGTAAGAACCTTATAAACCACCTCCTTCTGGCAGCATGCATGGAGCTAGGGTAACATTAGAAAGATGCAGAGGGCTTTTCTTGGCCAGAACTCCCTGGAACTTAGTTCTGGCACCTCTCAGGTGGGCGCCATTGCCATTCTAAGAGAATGAGGGACATGTTCATGGTGAGTTCCAGCACCTCTTTTTCTCGAAAAATAGTGCTGGTATGATAGGGTATGGCTTTGACTGATAAGCTTACACAATGCTGTAGAGTGACGTACAGACAAACATACCAAAATATACTTTGATTATGGCTGCTTTATATTTATTTCTGTGAGGGATTCTTTAGCTGTGATTCCAGTATTGCAGGGGATTGGACCAGACGACTCTGAGGGTTCCTTCCAACTCTACAGTTCTGTGATTTGATGCTATTATTTTCTGCTTTATACTCATCATGCTGTGTTTTGCTTCATACCTGGTGACTGATACTCATTATTTGCTGTTTGTATTGTTTCATGTTATACATAATAAAACACATATATCTAAATAATGCAATACTGTAGATAAAGCAGGCTGGGGAAACCCTTCCTTGCAGACAACAAACAAACCACAAAGTCAGGTAGTTAGCAGCTGCAGGTTAAGAAGGACCTAGTTATCACTCAGGTGGCAAACCTGTGCTCAAGCCATGTAACTTCAGACTGCAGGTGGGGACAGACATGATGGAACACTGCTCCATCTTAAAAAATGAAATCAATCTCCACACTTAGAAAACCAGCGTATCAGGGAGCAAGTTAGACAGAAAAAGAAATGGGGAAAGCTGTAGCCCTCAGTATGTTGTAGGACTCTTAATTCCCATCATTCTTGATCACTGACCACAGCTTATCCACCCTTGAGCTAAAAAACTTGTGACACTAGTTTTCTAAATGCAAGGAATTTTGGTGTGCAGAAACAAATTCCATCAGGTGAGCTCCTTCACCCCACCTGCACTCTGAATAGGCACAGCTTCAGAGCCAGCTCTGCCACTTCAGTGAGAATTTAGCCAAAAATAGTGAGAACTTTCTGGGTACTCACAAGGCACCTCCATTGTTGAGAGAAGCAGAGCTCTTTTGGCGCAGGAAAGCATTGGGGAATACTGAAGGCTGGCTCTGTTCAAGCGCTGCTTTCAATGGGTGGAAAAGGGACACGGTTCCAGTCTGCAAGGTGGAAGGAAGCAAGGATCATCTGCTCTGGTAACAATTCATACAGTGCTGCCACAAAGGTAGAGGTTGGCAGTTATTCTGGACAGAGGTTCCTGCTTATCCCTGCCTGGCAAATCCCTCAGCAATAAAGCTGTGCAAATCTTATCTGTTTCTTAGTAGGGAGCTGCAGTTTAGTGTAAGGGTGGTATACCTTTTTCACCCTGAGCGCCAGTGGAGGGTGAGGCCAGAGGCAACTACTGCAATTTTCTGATGTCTATGCTCTGGTAACCTCTAGGTTAGATGTGATTTGTTATACAGTGGTGCCCCGCAAGATGAATGCCTCGCAAGATGGAAACCTCGCTAGACGAAAGAGTTTTCCGTTTTGGAGGTGCTTCGCAAAATGAATTTCCTATGGGCTTGCTTCGCAAGACGACAATGTCTTGCGAATTCCTGCTGGGGGTTTTTTCCTCCCCCCCCCTTTTTCTAAGCCGCTAAGCCGCTTATCAGCTGATCCGATCAGCAGATAAGCCACTAAAAGCCACTAATAGTGCTAATAGCGCTAATCCACTAATCCATCAATGGGCTTGCTTCGCAAGACGAGAAAACCGCTAGACGAAGAGAATCACAGAATGGATTCTTTTTGTCTTGCGAGGCACCACTGTATGTTACTACAAGCTAATAACCATCAGGCCATGGTAAAACTAAACAAGATTCTATTAGCTGATTGTACTGGCCCTACAGGTCAGTAAAGTTTGGCTCATTGTTGATCTCCACAGTGACATAGTGGCAGTGAAGGGTGCAAAAGACTGTTTACCTGGCAAAGACCTCCAGGTGCTGGATGGGCAGGATCTCGAGTGTTCTTGTTCTGTTTGTAGAAGTCAAATATCATCAAGGCTGCATAGACTTTCCCCACTGTCATGGCTTCAGCTGGACAAAGAAACAAAAAAATGAAAAACAAAATAAGAGGGGAAAAAGATGGGGTGAACAGAATTGATGAATAGCAAAAGGTGAAGGCAGTGGGAGGGGGAGTCAGTATGAATGGAAATCTTAGATGCTGATGAGTTAGTTGGGTGGGGAGCTATCCTAATTCTTTCTTAGCCCAAACCTATTGTTTAAAATCAAAATGAGGCTACCAAAAAATTATTCCTCCCATATCCAATCTTAAATTTAGTTCTCCACATTTCTGTAGCAATCCGCATTTCAGTGTAAAATTTATCCAAATATACAGCTTTTTGCAAGCAATTTTCCCCAGTATAATGCGATACTAATGTGATACTTTTCAAGCATGCCTTCCCCCAATATATGATTTTTTTTTACTTATTGGCTGGGGAACTGCATTGCAAAATTCAGAGGTGTGTAGGAGAGACAATATGGAGTAGTGGTTAGAGTGTCAGACTAGCTTGCCTCGTAGGGTTGTTGTAAGGATAGGGTGGGGAGCAGGAGAACCATGGATGTTATCTTGAACTCCTTGGAGGAAAGGTAGGATAGAGATGTAATAATAAATAAAGTCGGGGGGTGGGAGAAGGAGAAGCAGGTCCCCATCTCACTCCTGCCCCCCAATCACATGATTGTGTAGGGCTCCCAAACAGATTCAGCACCTGGATTTCCCCGAGTCAATTCAGCAGCACTGAAAAGTAACAGATTGACATCTAGGTCAGAGTGGGGGCCCTTGCGCAGTGACCTATTTCCTACTCTCCTTATCTTCCCATCTAGTATATAGCAATAAAGTACTGACAGCCAGGTCTGGGCCTAAGCCCTTAAAGCACTGTACAGCACATCAAGAAGAGGAATTCAGGAAGATGCCCTTTTTCCTTGCTTTGCTGAAGCATCCCCATAGCTTGCCCATCCCTGCTAAAACATTTCTCAGTGTAAATGTTAATGCTTATGCCATCAATGTGGTACAAAGGGAAATATGGGACTTACGTTTATGAGGTGGTACTAGCAGATCCAAGGTCTTTGGTGAAAGATTGGGCCAAACTAGCGAGATCTCCTTCCTTAGCTCGATGTCACACTGGAGCTGCAGGACCCCTGCCATGCCATGGGCCAAGTGATATAAAGGAAGAAAATGTTTCATTCACAGACCAGGCTCCATATGAAGAGCCATGCTGGACCAGAGCAAAGGCTTATAAAGCAAAGTACACCTTTTTCTTGAAGTGATCAACCAGATGTCCCAATGGGAAGCCCACAGGAAGACCACATGATTCCCAATATCTGACATTCAGATATGCCTCTGATACGGGAGGTAATATAGCCAGCTGTTATGACTAGTAGCCATTGATAAAACATACTCTCCAAAAATTTGTATAAACTTCTTTTAAAGCCTTCTAAATTGGTGGCCATCATGAGATTGTGTGAGAACAAATCCTATAGCTTAACTATTATATGAAGTACTTTCTTTTGCCTGCCCTGAATCTGCAAGCACTCAGCTTTCTTGGATGGCCCCAAGGAAAGGCATTATTCCTACCCTGTGGGGAGGGTATTATTATGAGGAAGGGTATTATTCCTACTCTGCAGGAAGCTTGAAAAGGGAAAAAGAGAGCACAGTAGAGAATAGCTCCTCTTCCATGGAGGGAAAGAAGACTGGGCAATGTCAACGCTCTTACTACTTCTCTGAAGAGAAAAGCTCTTCCAGAATGCACCAAAGTACTGAATCAGATCACTGATTGATTTAGCTCAGTCTGCACTGACTGGTAGCAGTTCTACAGGTTTCAGATAGGAGGTCTGTCCTCAGACACATGGGGTATTGAACCAGGGATCTTCTACATACAAAGTAGATGTGCTACCACTGATCTTGATGAAGCTAATGCAGCGCTATGGAACCTGTGATCCTCCAGATGCTACTTGACTCAGAGTTCCAGTGACCCTAGGCCAGCATGTTCAGGGATTATGGGAAATATAGTCCAACAACATCTGGAAGTCCTGGTCTAGTAAAATGGAAATTTGCTCAGATATCTTGCTTTAAAATCTGAAAATTGCCCATTTTCATACATCAATTTTGAAAATGCATGGGCCAAAGTCTCCATCCCCATGCCCCATTCATTCCTATTCATGCAATTATGATATTTTAAGCCAGCTGCTGCTGTCTCACCTGATGCAAGTTTGATTTCCAGGGCAGTGCGGATCAAGGCCATCAGCGTAGATGTGAAGTGGACGCTCAAGTCATCATTTGAGATTGGCATATTCATCCTTACCAAGCGCTGAGAGACAGACAGGCTTCTATCAATGCTGATCAACTTATTTCCCCTCCCCAAACCTCATACTCACCCACCCCACTTTCTAGTACTCAGTTTCATTCCTCCCCAGAGTAAGCTTGATTACCAAGAGCTGACATTCCACAATGCTAACTTTTCATATGCTGACGTAGGTAACAAGCCCCAGATGGGGAAAATAAATATCCACAATCTCCATAGGTTCCAATATTCCAACATCAGGGGAGGGGTGTTTCTAGGACTAAGGTGAAACTTTGAAGCTCCCTTGTTATTTTTGCTATGGGATACAGCATGCTGGTTAAGTAATTTTGTTATATTTATAGTATTGAAATATGCTTTTGCATATTATGTTTTTGTTTTGCTATGTTATTATGAAGTCATTTTTGTAGTGTTTGTTTGAAATGCATCCCTGTTTATTGTAAGCTGCTTGGAGCATGATTTCTTTTTGTGTGTGCAAAAGCAGCATACAAATAAAATGAATGTATGAATGAATTCTGAGCGTCACTTATGTATTGGAAACTCTCAGCTATAACCTAAATCCGTCTTTCTATACCTTAAAACCATCACACCCTGCATTTCCCTCCTTGGACAGAGTGGCCAGCTCTTCTTTCTGTGTTTTAGTACTTCAAAAATGTCAGCATGGCAGCATTTTAAAAAAATTATCTTTGTCCTAATAACATACAAAGAGTCCTGCAGGATCCAGCCAAAGACCCATCTTAGACCAGCTTTCTGCTTTCACAGTCGCCAGCTAGATGCCTCTGGGAAGACCATTAACAGGATTCTTCCCTGCTTGTTGTTTCCATCAACTGGTATCAAGAGACATACCTATTTTATACATCTACTATTGGAGATAGTATCATGGCTAGCAGCCATCAATAGTCTTATCATTCTTGCCATACAGGGTGCTTTTATGCAAGGTTTTATAGTCAATACCCCCCAACTCGAATCCTGGGAATTGTACATTGCCCAGGGCTTTCTGGGGATATGGAATAACTATTAAACAGAGGAGACTATTGCATTAGGGTGGGTGGTGCACTGCCCCGCTAGCTTCAGCCTGTCCTCAACCATGCCCCCAAATGCCTGCCTCTTTCCTTTCCTCCCATCTCTGATGCCCTCTCACATCTCTGCCTCCCAAAGGCTTGCACAGCTGTTTGTTTCAGCAGCCCTGGCTACAAGCTCCCCAGGTGAAGGATGCCTTTGAGTCTAGCCAGGGGGTGGAGCAGTGGGAGGAGGCACCTCTCTTGGGGGCAGGCAGCTCAGAGACCAGGGGTGGCAGCTCCAACTGCCCAGAGGACTCCCAAGGAGAGGGGAGAAGAAAGAAGCCTGAGAATACAATCCATAAGGGAGAGGGTTCGAAAGGGGGTGAGTGGCTGCCAGCTCTTCAGGCAAGGGGTGACATAACTGGGCTCCTGAGCCCCACAGGTGTGCAACAGAAAGAATGTAGTTGGTCAAGGGAGCCGTGGACTCAGAAAGGTTGAAAACCTCTACATGAAACCATTGATAAACTATTGCCTGTACGAAGCATGTCCTCAAAGGTGCTATCTGAAAACTAGCGAACTGTCAGTGAGCTCTTGGGGAATAATTGCTGACAGAGAGGAAATAAGGCATGAAATGAGTGATAGTACTTCAGGAATAGCAGCCACCCCCTTAGTCCATGAGAAACACACCTAGGTGCCAAAGCAATTCAAAACATGCTGGCTTGAATGCAAAGTAGTGCTAAATCTCTTGTAGTGCTAAGGATTTACATTTGTGCAACAGAACTTCCCCTGTGTGCCCCCTAAACCTGAACTGGGATTTCCCTTACCCCTCAGAGCACATTTAGAGAGTGCATAGGGTGGCTCTGGGAAAAGAAGAGAAAGTTCCATTGCATTAATGGTACAAGGGCATCAGATACCACCTGTTAAATTCCAATTAAGCTCCCCCCAACACAGATCTAATTTGCCACCCACTTTTTGCTGTCGTCAGCACAGAAAATGTTAGCAGCAGAATCCTACCTTCTTTAATGCAGCCCCATGGTCCAAACTTACTCAGACAGTCCCACTGAATCCATTGCAGTGAGTGACAGGGAAAAAGAAAGGGGGGGGGAATGCTTGGAAGTGAAAGAAAAGCCAGTGTGTGTGTGTGTGTGTGTGTGTATTTCTCTCAGGAGAGCTGTATCCTAATCCAGTTGGGGGGCTTGGAAATGAGCATCAATTAGCCCGAAGGAAGCCTATATCCCCCCCAAACCTCAGAAGACCTGGTTTTTGTGTTGTTAGTAATCTGAGGTTGTTATTCAGATCCATGCAACTCCTGCCTTTATCTACACTTACTTTTTGCCCTGCTCTGGCGCTGTGGGTTAAACCACAGAGCCTAGGACTTGCCTATCAGAAGGTCAGCGGTTCGAATCCCCGTGACGGGGTGAGCTCCCGTTGCTCGGTCCCTGTTCCTGCCAACCTAGCAGTTCGAAAGCACGTCAAAATGCAAGTAGATAAATAGGTACCGCTCTGGCGGGAAGGTAAACGGTGTTTCCTTGTGCTCCTCTGGTTCGCCAGAAGCCGTTTAGTCATGCTGGCCACATGACCCGGAAGCTGTACGCCGGTTCCCTCAGCCAGTAAAGCGAGATGAGCGCCGCAACCCAAGAGTCGGCCACGACTGGACCTAATGGTCAGGGGTCCCTTTACCTTTACCTTTCCAGGCACAGGTTGTGCTTTAAAGTTCTAGGTCCAAGCACTCATTTTATTTGCCCCACAGCTTTCCTCACAAAACCCCAGTCTTTAAAGCTGAAGTGCAACAAACAGAATTTAGGGTTTTCTGCAGATTGTTGCTTGGACATGGAGCTTAAAAGTGGGGACTATGCCTGGAAAGTACAGAGGAAAGGTAAGTGTGGATAAGCCCTGCAAGAATGAGGAACTGCTGCATGTTTCACCCCATTGCCAGATTTTGTTTCTTATGGTAACTCACAAAAAGGACTGAAAGATGTGATCTAGGGAATCTTCTGCAACAGCTTTCTCTCTGTGTGTGATCAGAACATTTTCTGAGATGGTTCAGATGGCAGTCAATGCAGCCCTAAAACTATAGCTGAAGTAGAAGCTGCTTTGCTTACATCTTATGCTTTGGAAGGCAAGCAGGACAGAGGCTAACAAGTAAAATGTGTGTCTGCATAGGGAAAGCCCATTCATATTTCTACAATTCAAAAAAAGAGAAAAGATTGGTTCTCAGAAGGGAAGCTTCTTAAGTGCTCACTGTACATGTTTCCTTCCTGGCATTTTCTCATCCATCCTTTATGACAGAGGAAGGAAATCATTCAGAGTGTAACCAAACCGCACACGAGAGAGAAAACTTTGTTCCAGTTAATGTTGTGTGCAAGGGTCAGACTGAGTTTCTCTGCTAAGGGAACTTACTATTAAATGTGCATAAACTACTTGAAAGGGGTGGGGAAACATCCAGGTCTGTTCTCTCAAACCACACAAGACAAGAAATCTGGTTACACCTGCAAGCATCTTGTGGCTTAAAACCTGTAGCTCTCCAAATGTTTCATTGGGCTCCAACTCCCATCATTCCTAAGCACTGGCCATGCTAGCTGGGGCTGATGAGAACTGAGAGACCACCTCTGCCATAAAATCAGGTAAGCCACAAGGTCTGGTGTGAAATATTCCACCCCTTTCTCTGTCTGTTCAGCTTTTATTAAAATAGAAGTAAGTTACCAGCCCTCTTACTGAAGATATAAGGGGAAGTGTGCAGGCAATAGTCTACCCAATGGATCACTAATAAACTTCTTACTTCAATTCAAGGTTCCAGGTAAATGAAGGACAGTCTAGCTCCCCCATTTTCCTTTTTATGTTTCCTGTCACTCCACATTCCCTGACTACTGAGGAATTTCAGTTATCATTGGGCTTGTGCTTAGTGGTGGTGTTTGCAGATGTGCCGTCTTAGGATGTTTTCCTTTATTTTTCCTTTACTTCTGAAAGCCTTAGTGTTCCTCAAGCATGCTGATACCTCCATCACTGTTCCTCAGTGACCCCATTTTAGCTCTGACGAACATGTAAATTGCAGAAATCTTGCTCCTGTTTCCGATGGGATTCTCCAACATCCCTACCCCAGAACCCCTTTCATGCCTTTTCCTGTACACATGGATGTTGAGTGGAGCATGTGGCATAAGACCACCCTCATCTTAATGCAGTCAATACAGATTCTAATTTTAAAAATGGAACTATGCTACAGTGAGAAAGAGCACCCCCTTTGGGAAGCCCCAGCACATCTCTGGGATGCAGCTCTCCTGTTACACCATAGAACAAAGCTGTAAATATATTACCGCATGCACACCAAGGCAAGCAAGATAAAGTGTCATGCATGACGACTCTGCAGGGATTGGCTCTTGCCAGATGTCGCGAGAATATACAAGCACAGAGAGGGATGGGGCAACAGAAGGAGGTATAAAAGGGGAGATTGTAGCTCTTAAAAAGGTCCTAGAAGAGAAAAGACCACCTAGGCATAGGAATGTGGTTGCTACAGAAAAAGATAGGGAGGAACCAGGATGGGGGAGACAAAACTCTGGATTGCAGCGTACTAGGTTTACTCAGCACAGACCCATTGAAATTTATGGGCCTAAATTAGCCATGCTTCTTCATTTCAATTGGTCTACTCTGAGTAAGGCTAACACTGACTATAAACTTCTGTGCTTGCTATCTAGGGATGGCTATTTGCACCTGCCTCACTTCATCCTCCAGCCCCAAA
The DNA here is from genome assembly GCF_965113315.1 of Podarcis vaucheri. NCBI lineage: Eukaryota > Metazoa > Chordata > Lepidosauria > Squamata > Lacertidae > Podarcis > Podarcis vaucheri. Next base: position 43,391,786 of record NC_138758.1, on the reverse strand, counting down.
AGCCTTTATAAGACAACAGTTTCCCACAGAAATCTGGGCCAAGGCGTATAGGATGGGTGGGGTACTGGTAGGTGCTACTGTTATTAGCTTTGGACCTACTTTTGGATCCAAAGTCTTGGGTATTTCTACTTGATCTTTTGGTGAGATGTATACTTGCTTTATGCTCACTTACATTTTAATGCGGGCTAAATGCATTGATTTTGTGTATTATTTTGCAGTGCTATACTTTTAAGAATTACGTTCATTATGGTACTAGTGTATTTTGACAGGGTTGGTGAACCACTTTTGAGCACAGTTGTATCCTTTTTGACTCCACAGGCCAGATCTTAATCTTGTAGGACAAAATTGACAGGAGGGTATGGTTGCCCACCTGTCAGTCATCTGATTTCACTTTGAATGAACACTGTGTAGTGCTTTAAAGGGCCTGAGGCTTCAAGATTACTACCAATCAGCCAATGAGCAGGACAGCTGAACTCTACTTTCTGCAAGTATCCGCTGCACATGTTCTATTGGGACCTTGCTCATTCAGCTGATTCAGCAGGGTTTCAAATCAGGCCCATGAAACCAGTTTCCCCAAACTCCGCCTGCTGACAGTGACATGACTGCCAATGCACAGCCAGAAACCTTAAAGGGCTCTGAGCTTTCAAGGCCATTTACATTACTCTGCTCCTTAGTGTTGTGGCCCCAGGGTCTAACAATACTCAGAAGAGTGTGAAGTCTAGGCTGCTCTATGTAGGTGCTGTTTTCTGCCATCACCCTCCTGCAGCATCTCCATCTTCCCAATCTCTCAGAAGTCAATGGATGCAAAATTGTGCAAGGGTTGATTGAAAAAGAAGAGTCAACTTCCCCCAGGGAAGCAGGACAAACTGCAATTGGCAGCCTACATAAGCTTTAGCTCCCTGCTGAGACAACGTCCTGCTATAGCTACAATACAGCCAGTGGGGCCCACTGAGAGCTGTCCATGGTCCTGAATTCACTGACTTCTGTTAAAGATTCACTAAGATTTTGCCTGACTTGACCTGAGTGTTTCTCCCAGAAGAAATTCAGCTTTCACTGCACCTGCTTCTCCTGTGAGCCTAAAGCCCTGAACAGGGTACAGGTTTTATGAGCCTCTCAATAGTATGATGTACTTAGATAGTGGCCATGGTAAGAAGGAGTTACTGAATGAATGCAACTGGCATCCCAGGCAACTGAATCTTGCTTATCCTGGGTTCATCAATGTAAATTCATCAGTGTCTTGCTTGCCTTCTCACTGCGTTCTTGCCTGCAAAATTGAGAGGCAAGAAACTATCATACAACTGAGCACAATCCACTTTCTGATTGATTAAATCCTTGTCTGGAGCAAATTAAAATGCATTAGTGAGTTCACTGAGCTCAAGTGAGCCAATGATTCTATAGCATTTATTTCTTAAGAGTGTATTTAAGGAAGCTTTTAAGGTGTCACCTATGTTTAATTTACTCTCTCCTTCAGAACCACCTCTTCTAATTAGCAACGAGTTAATTAAGTTAAAACTCTACACTGATCCTTATCCAGAAATGTAAAATATTGGTAAGTCTCTTAAAATAGAATGCTTGGTCATATACTTTTAAAGCTTCTATGCATTTTGGTTTATTATATAATTGCATTCAGGTTTGCATAAATTTATTTTATATTATTTTATATTAATATTTATTAAAAGAGGGGCAATTGTAATTTATTATTATTATTTTAAAATTGTATACTGCCCTATACCCACAGGCATCAGGGTGGTTCACGACATAAAAACACAATATAAAAATACAAAATACATAATATAAACAAAATAAAAATTACAACCCAGTAATCCCCCCTGCCCAACACATTTTAAAATGGCATTGGATGTCAATCAGCTAGAGGCTTGGTCAAAGATGGACTTTGCATTTTAAGTTTGTTTTTGTTGCATATAGTTGTATTTGGAGCTAAGTTTTATTTGTGTTACCTTGTGTTGCTTCCATAATGTTAACCTTTTGTTTTGTGATGGTCTGATGACTAAATACAAATAAACAAACCTGATCTGATCTGAATAGACTGTTGCAGAAAGGCAATGCAAAAGTTTGCAGCTGTTTTGTTAACATGGGAATCTCTTACTCTGCTTGCACTGGAACAAAGGTGAATCACTGTTTCTGTAGTTACTGGAGGATTGTTTTACATCCATACTCTCTAGGAACAAATTTTCTCTGCAGGAAATAATTTCCGTTCCACAAAGAGGATCATGTTCATTTAAGACAAAGATCCCATTCTGTTTGGACTTAGGTCCTGCAGGAAAAGCGGTAGCAATTAGCAGAGTTTATTCCAGTCAGTTCAGGACCCCGGGCAGCTCCCAGTAGGTCTTCCTAGTTGAGCTGTAGAATATGTTGTCCCAGCAAAGGGCCAGACACGTGAAGGTTTAAGAAGGTTTGCAGCACTTTTCTTTCTAGTGGCTCGATCGCCTGCAAGAACTATCTACAATCCTTAAAGGATTTGTAGCTGAATCTTCAGTTCCATGCACCTGTGTGTTTGAGAAGCTGGAGAAGCTGCAGGGATGTCACTCCCAGAGTTTGATGGGTGAACTGCATCCTCAGGCAGGTACAATGTAGAATGGGTGAACTAGGGTTGAACACATCTACTGCTTTGACTTGAACATATTAATACAGAAAGTAGTGCCATGGAAAATCAGTTCTCAATCTACATAGCAGGGGTAGATGATCAACTAATCTCCGTATGTTTTGGACTACACCTCCAGAGACCATGCTGTCTTGGGCTGATGGAAATGGTAGCCCAACACACCCGGAGGACACAGCTTGTCTATCCCTGCATTCCAGATGCAGTGCCTTTCCCTTGCATTCTGAAGTGGTACAGTCCTAGGAGAACTGTTTCACATGCTTTTTCTGAAGAAACATGTTGGCTTTCAGTGAACACAGAGATGGAGGCAATGCACCCTAAGGATTTGTTAAGTCTAAGCACATGTTGCCATGAAGACAGCCTTGTTTAGGAATCATTGGTCTCTTACTTGATGCAGACAGAAAAGGAAGGGGAAAGGTAGAATCCAAAAAATGAACCAGGATATAAATATATTTATGGACAGGTAGAAACTCAGCTAGCTAGAAAGGTGTAATGGGCACCACAGCTGTAATGACTTAGTCAGAGATGCAGAATGTTTCAAACTAGAACAGGGGTGTCAAACTCAAATGGATTTAAATGGCTTCATTTCTTAACCCACAGGAGCCCGGAGGCTCACCCATAAATTCCCCTTCCCATAAAATATTAAATTTACATTCTCTCTCCCTCCTTGCCATCTTGCATAAGAGGCACCAATAGAGGTGGACTTCCAGGTCTCTTAAAGGGAAGGTGACAGATTGATAGGAGAACACTGAGTCAAACCATGGGAACATAGGAAGCTGCCTTGTACTCAGTGAGACCACTGGTTCAGATAACTCATTATTGTCTACACTGAACTGGCAGCTACTCTCTAGAGTTTCAAGCTTGGTGTCTCTCCCAGCCCTACTTGGAGGCACAGTGGATTGAACATGGGGTTTTCTGCATGCAAGACAAATGCACTAACATTGGTCCATCTAGCTCAGAATTTTCTATCCTGATTGGTAATGAGTCTACAGAATTTCAGAGGGGAGTCTGTCTCAGACCTACCTGGAGGCGCCAAGGAGTGAACCTAGGGTGTTCTGTATTATCCTACCAATAAGCTATGGCCCCTCCACCAGTAACACTTTGGTGGAGCATGAACCCCTTTTAAATGTTCAGCCTTCGAGCACTTGGATTTGAGTACACAAACTCTCCAAAGCCCCTACCTGAACTCTGCATGCCTATGGGGGCACTTAGAATCTGCCTGCTGCTTGAACCCAAAGGACCAAGTAGGAGATCCAGTTATAGGACCCTATGGGCACAGCTCCACATTTCTGAAAGCTGTGTGATGGCAGTGGAGGTTGCCCAATTAAGGCGAGTGAGGCAGTGTCACCACTAAACTCAATCTGCCCTCAGATGGCCTCCATCTACCTGCCTTCTTAATTACAATCAGCCAAAGTGGTGGCTATTACTGCCAGCTTCCACCTCCTCAGTCTCAGTTTTGTCCTTGTAGAACTCAGCAAAGAGGAGGATGGGGGAAAGGCCACAATTAGTTGGCTTTGCCTATTATTGACTTTGGCTCAACCAACCATCTTCTCTGACTCCACCTGCCACTAATCTCACTGCCTTCCACCCTACCAGTCCCAATTAGCACCAGCCTCTGCTGCCAGTGTGTTTCCTGTCCCAGTAGCCTCTTTGTTGTACAGCTGCTGTGGGCTGGGCCATGTGTTGGACACCCCTGAACTAGGGAGATTATGAAGCATCTGAAATAGCTTAGAAGACACCACAAATACTACAGGAAATGGAGGCAGTTCAGCCTTAGCAACAACAGAACAGATGGCACTGGTTGTCTGGTCTAACCTTATAGGCAACGCGAGCTGGGCATTTCTTTCCCAGTCCAAGTGGTGGGGACATGTGTCTCAGCATCTCATACATGTCCGTGTAACTGATACGCCCACTTGGAACCAGAGAGATAGAAAGAGAGGGAGAGAGAGAAAGAAGCAGAAGCCAGAAGATGGGGAGGGAATCACAGGTGGGGGAAGAACCAAGTTAGAGCCAAGTGTCAAACAGAGGGGAGGGGGACCAGGGATGAAGTGGAAAGCAGACAAGAGAGCAAGAGAGAAGGAGAGAGATCTGATTAATTAGATTGTTTTCAGGGAGTAGAAACAAAACAAAGGGAGGTTAATAACAAAGAGGAGGGTTAAATCAGATGGTTTCTTTTCCAATTTCATCTCTTTGAGCTGGGGTAGCCAACCTGGTGCCCTCTAGCCATTGTCAGACTATAGCTGCCATCAGTTGCAGCCAGCATGGGAGTTGGAGTCCAGCATTAGCTGGAGAGCACCACCTTGGCTATCCCTGTCACTGAGCATCTCTCTTTCCATGTGCTCATCGTCTTCTCTTTTTTCTTTTGTCTTAAAAAAAAAGAGGTTCAAATCCCTGCGGTAGCAGTACAGAATGATTGAGTGTGGACAAAAACAGGTGGGAAGGAAAGAGGTTTGAAACCATGGGTGGGAGGGGGAGCATTCCCATATATTCTGAAACAGGTGGTTGTGCAGGTGTCAAGGGGCTGTACTCATCATGCCGAGGAGAAGCGATACACAGCATTATGGGACAGTCAGACATGGCTTTAATAAAATGGTTCTCCTTTCCTGGGCAGGCTTTTGTTGCTTAGATTGGAAGCGAGGCTAATAATGGGTAAAATGGAGGCAAAAATAAGGAAGACCTCCACTTTCAATAACACAAGGCTGGCATCAGACTTCAGAGGGACCTTGGCATACTGACAACAATGCCCCCACCTCCCAATGTCCCTGCCAACCAAAGCAGGGACCAGCGCTGCTTGTGATGGTGGATGCCACATAGTTTCTCAGCCAGCACGCCTTGGGCAACAACTGCACTCCTCACCTTCCACTGGATCCCCAGACTTTTTTTAGCCCTGTCTATAGAGCCAAGAAACAGATTTCAGAGATTGATAGGCCAGGACATTACATTTGGGGACACCTAAATGGACAAGCAGGGACGTGGGTGGCACTGTGGTCTGAACCACAGAGCCCAGGGCTTGCCGATCAGAAGGTCAATGGTTCAAATCCCTGCAATGGGGTGAGCTCCCATTGTTTGGTCCCTGCTCCTGCCAATCTAGCAGTTCGAAAGCACGTCAAAGTGCAAGTAGATAAATAGGTACCGCTCCGGCAGGAAGGTAAACGGCATTTCCGTGCGCTGCTCTAGTTTCACCAGAAGTGGCTTAGTCATGCTGGCCACATGGCATGCTGTCTGCGGACAAATGCCAGCTCCCTCAGCCAGAAAGCAAGATGAGCACCTCAACTCCAGAGTCGTCCGCGACTGGACTTAATGGTCAGCGGTCCCTCTACCTTTACCTAAATGGACAAGCAGCCTGCTTGGAGGAGAACTTGGATTGCCTTTTTGTTCAAAAGCAACTCTGTCATCCATCACTGAAAACCATTTAGGGTCCTAGCAGGGAGGGTGGTGAATGGTTGGGTTGAGCTGGTGAGGGATCCAGCCGAGGGACCCTTAGTCGGTGCCTGACCTAGCTGACCCCTGGCACCAAGTACCTCCATGTCAGCAGCTGTGGTCAGACCAAGGCAGAATAGGGTGGTACTATGGCTTCCCTTGATCTGGACACTACTGTTGATGCAACCTAGAATAGCATTAGCTTTTTTTGCTGCTGCATCACACTGTTGACTCATGTTAAACTTGTGGTCCACTATGACTCCTAGATTCTTTTCACATGTACTGCTAGTAAATCAGGTGTCCCCCATCCTATATTTGTGCATCTGATTATTCCTGCCTAAGTATAGACCCATACTTTGGTCCCTATTGAAATTCATTTTGTTACTTTTGGTCCTTAAATCTGTTAAGGTCATCTTGAATCCACATTCTATTTGCTAGCCCAGCCTGGCACCATCAGTAAATTTGATGAGCACCTCCTCAATCAATTAAATCAAAACTTTTGGAATGGGGTATCCTGCCCCCCACTCCTCCCACCCCTGTTCTGGAGAAGGGAACCTTTTCAAAGCTGACTGTCTCATAAAGCTGCCCATGTCCAGGCAAGTGTGCATCATTGTGTGTCAGGAGAAATGCTAGATGGGAAAGGGTAAGATCAAAGGGTGGGGTGGGGGCTTGTCAATCATTCTTGTTCAGGCAAAGGGGTTAGTTCAGTCCAGTTTATTCTTCTTTTTCTTTGCCTTTGCAATTCAAGTTTGTTTGTTTGTTTTTATCAAATTAAAGGTTCAAATTCAAGGCAAACAAATAGAGGAGAAATATACTGGAAGGGTTTCCCCCCGCTGAAATGCCAAACCTTGTATGCCACCCTGTGAGGGCATTTCCTTCCTAAGCCCAGAGGTGGAGCAATAGCTCGCAACAAACTGTACATCTCCTTATAATGTATCCGGCAACTGGAAAGGAAAAAAAATCATGAGTTATGACCAAAAGGGGAGGGGGGGAGAAATATATGGAAGAGAGATGGCTCCATTCCAGAGCCTCCTGATGTCACCCCCCCAAAAAAAAAATAGAAGAAAGAATGGGAGAGTCGTGTTCAATTTCAGAGTCTCCAGATTTCCTTTACAACAAGCTGTGGAGGGAAATATTTCAGCAGCAGTGGAAGATAGACATAGGACTGCACGATGCCATCCACTCAGAAGCAGCCCTATTGAATTCACCCAATCCCTAGAAGAATTTTAAAAACATCCTCAGTTGTAAATTAATTATTAAAACAATAAAGGGAAAATGTGTTGGTTTTTTTAATGAATACAAAAAAGGCACACTGGAACAGAGCAAGCTGCCTTGTAGTGACTAGCTTAGGTCTATTAATTTCAATGGATCTACTCAAAGTCGTTGGATACAACCTAGTGGATTTTATCCAATGATAGTCCGACTCAGAGTAGACCCATTGAAATAAATGAACCTAAGTGGCCCTTGCCCACTAATTTCAGTGGGTCTATTGAGTACAATTAACATTGGCTACAACTCATAATCATTCCATCTGTGGATTGGGTTATCACCTGTGAGATGGGCAACTTCCCATGCCAGTTCAGTAACCATCCCAATTCACCTGGCAGCTGAGAAGATAACCAGCATGCATTTCATTTCTTTTTTTAAAGAAAAGGGGGGGGGGGAATATATCCTTTAATACTAGACATCTCCAACCTAATGCCCTCCAGAGGTTTTGGACTACAATTCCCATCGGCCACAGTCAGCATGACTGGCAGTTGGGGATGATGAAAGTCATCATTCAGAATATCTGGAAGGGGCCCAGTAATAATCTGAAAGGGGGGAGGGGGAGAAGCAGAGGGGAGGGGGAGAGAGACAAGGAGGGAGGGAGAGAACCCAAGTAATAGCCTTATATTCTTCTCAGAACAGAACAAGTTCAAATACAGTTCTTTTAAGTCCAGAAACTGACAACCGGAAGATGGCATTATTAAAAGATCAAAATGTTATTAGATCAACCCACCTCACACAGAAAACATTTAAAGTAGAGGCAAAAAGGCATTTCATCACATTTCTAGAAACATCATTAGCTTGATTTCTCTTTGTTTTATTTCTTAAGTTTCTTTCCACATCAGCAGAAAGGAAGTTTGTGGATCTATGCATTGCTGTTATTCTCCCTGGTCCCATAAAATTGACTTCCCATGTCTACTTACCTCTCCATTGATTTCCACCTGTGAGTGGAGTCAGACAACCATATTATTCATGTGATCATTGCAAGTAGTGCACCCTTGCAATTAACAGCTCACCTGGGAGATTACCTGGAATTCTATCCAGAGGGAGTGAGCAGGCTGGTGGAGGAAGGAGAGACTGCCTTGACCCCTGCTTGCCAATCTCATTGGCTGCTATGCTGGACCCAGAGGAAGTGGTTAGCACCCTCCCACACTGAGCACAGAAATGTAGCAATCTTCCTTTCCTCCATCAGTCTGCTTCGTAGAAGACACATCCTGGCTACCAGGGAGGGGACTTCTGGGTGGTGGCAATGAAGCCTATGAGCCTCTTAGATAGGGATGAACTTACCGGTCAGTTTAAGTTTCCCTCTCATTTTTCTAATTTCAATTTGTTTTGCATTTCCGCAGCATCTATCAATTATTTAGTTCTATTTTATTTTAAATCCTCCGAAAATTCATCAGCATTATAGTGCTAATTTTCTTACTAAACTCATTTTTGTCTGCAGTTTTGGCTATTACATGCATTTTTGCAAGTAATGTTCCCTAACATAATGCATATTGTATGTTTTATTCACCAATATATGCATTTCCATGCACACTTTACTGTAATATGTACATTTTTGTGACACGTTGTTTGGTTAGAAAACTGCATTGCAAAATTCAGAGAACTGCAATTTTTGGAAGAAGAGCTGTTTTGGTCCACGTGTTGCTTCAAGAGCTGCAAATTTGGTAGTTTCTTATGAAGATACAAATTAAATTGAATTCCTCCCCCAGCCCTATTATTAGGTTTGGATAAATATGCTGACTTGTAACTTCTAGGGCCTGATTTATAAGACTAAATTAGCAGGCAATGAGTTTGTTGCATTTTAAATATTTAATTGCATCAATATTCTCATTGACATAGGTCAAGTTATCATCAGTACTCAAATTATTGGGGTAGGGAGATAGAGACGCCCTTAATGAAATCCACAAACTAATCTGTTGGTTCCTTCATTTTCAGTCCTGCCCACTGCATGCCCTCTAAGATGGTTAGTGAAGGCAGCCTTTAAAAAAAGGAACATAGGAGAAGCCCTAATGGAACAGACCAGCAGCGCATCGAGTCCATCATTCTGTTCTCACAGTGACCAACCAGCTGCCCCAATGGGAAGCTCACCAGCAGCACCCGAGTACAACTGTGCTCTTCCTATCAGCATATGGCATTCAGAAGCATTAAAAGAGTGTTATGCTCATCCTCCCCCCATAATTTGAGCACTTCTTTTAATCTCTGAAAATGTCAGTGGCAAGAGGACTGAGGGGGTGAGATGATTAATGGGTGAACTCAAAATGCACAGATTACCCTGATGTGTGAGAATAGATAAATTTATCAAAATGCTGCTGTGATTATTAACACTCAGCATGGGTTTCTCAAAAATAAGTCATGCCCGACCAATCTCATTTCTTTTTTTTTTTGAGGAAATTACAAGCTTGGTGGATCAAGGGAATGCTGTGGACATAGTGTATCTTGATTTCAGTAAGACATTTGACAAAGTCCCTCATGATATTCTTGAAGGGAAGCTGGTAAGATGAAGGAATTAAGGAGATGCTCATCAATTTTGCAGATGACACCAAAGTGGGAGCAGTAGTTAATGCCACAGAAGGCAAAATCAGAGTTCAAAATGATCTTAATGGCTTAGAGAACTGGGCGCAAGCTAACAAAATGAATTTCAGTACAGACAAAGATGAGGTTCTGCAGTTAGGCAGGAAGAACCAGAAGCACAAATATACGATAGGGGACATCTGGCTTACTAGTGAAAAGGATCTAGGGGTCTTGGTGGACCACAAGCTTAACATGAGTCAACAGTTTGATGCAGCAGCAAAGAAAGCTAATGCTATTCAAGGCTGCACCAACAGAAGTATGGTGTCCAGATCAAGGGAAGTCATAGTACCACTTTGTTCTACCTTGGTCAGATGACACTGTGTGGAATACTGTGTCCAGCTTTCGGTACCACAATTTAGGAAGGATGTGGACAAGCTGGAATGTGTGCAGAGGAGGGCAACTAAGATGATCAAAGGTCTAGAAGTCTAACCTTATGAAGAACGGTAGAAGGAGCTGGGTATGTTTAGCTTGGAAAAGAGGAGACTGGGAGGAGATATGATAGCCATCTTCAAATATCTTAAGGGCTGTCACATGGAAGAGGGAACAAATTTTCTCTTGCTCTGGAGGGTAGGACTTGAACCAATGGCTTCAAGTTACAAGAAAGGAGATTCTGACTAAACATACAGAAAAACTTTCTGACAGTAAGAGCAGTTTGACAGTGGAACAGTCTCCCTCAGGAGGTGGTGGACTCTCCTTCCTTGGAGGTTTATAAGTGGAGGTTGGATGGTCATCGGTCATGGATGCTTTAGCTGAGATTCCTGCTTTGCTGGGGATTGGACTAGATGACCCGTAGGTCACTTCCAACTCTACTATTCTATTATTTTAAGGTGCGCTTGCAAGAGCATACGTACCAGGCTGCAGGGTCGTACTCAGCCCAGACGCGGATAAACTCATCAAGATGGTGGGGTCCTAGGATGGAAGAGTCTCGTGTCAAGTACTCAAAGTTGTCCATAATTACAGCCACAAACAGGTTCAACATCTGCAAAGGGGAAGGTGAGGGAGATGAAATTGGGGGTGGGAAGGAGGAAAGACATTAGCTTCTCTTATTAAGGAATCAATGCAAAAACAAAAGGATAACTCAAAAAGGAAGAGGAGTATAAATAAACTATTGTTGTTGTTGAAGAGAAAAAGGCAGAGTCTGAAGTGTCAAATGCAGAAATCTGTGGACATATTCGCTCATACATTGAAAATGCTATATCACTTTAAACAGTCATGATTCATCCCAATTTTTTTTTTGGGGGGGGCCTGTAGTTTACTAGCGGTGCTGAGAGTTCTAAGGAGGCCCCAATTCCCCTCACAGAGCTACAATTTGCAGAGTTTCCCGGGGAAAGGGGGGTTGAAATTGTAGGGAATAGGGGCGTCCTAACACCCTTAACAAACTACAATTTGCAGTATTCTTTGGGGCAACCATGACTTTTAGAAGTGGTTCCATAGTGTTTTCAATGTATGGTGTGAATGTGTCCCGTGTCGCCTTTCCATGCCTTTCTCACGCTTTTGCCCAACTGGGAAGCATCCTTGAACACATCCTTGAATATTGCTAAGCCCCCTTGCTTGCCTGGATGGAGAGAGAGAGATACGAGGTGTGCATACATAGAAACCACTGAGTTTGTGCGGCTGGAACGCAACCTACTGGTGGGTGGAACGGTTGTCCTGTCCATTGCTGCACCCACTTCTTGCCTCTGACCCTCCCCGCTACTAGCGTGCAACCCCTGGAAAGCAGTACTCTGGCTGATAAAGGTTGTTCCTCTTCTGAGCTACAGTGAAAAGGGGGTTTATCCATTTCCTTGTCCGTATTGTTCTATGGCTTTGCTGAATTCTGCTCTACATCCTGCCCAGAGCCACGCTGGGAACATTTTACTGCCTGACGAAATAACAGCCATCTCCCACTCCATGAACAAAAGCCAGCCAGACTGGTCATTGAATGCTACTTCAATACTGCCAATGGGTCATCCTCCTCCACTCAGCCTAAGGACAGTAGGCTAGTTTAAGTGGCAGGGAGCTGCTTGAATGATACACACAACACTGTTCTCTAGCAATTCACCACTGGTAACTGCCTCCCAACATATTGCAACATTATGCAACTGTCACCACAATTTGCCTAACGGTAGGGCTGGCTACAATATAACTCCTCTCAAATTTCAGTTTAACTAGGAGAATTGCATTTTTTTAGAAAAAAATCATTCCAGAATTGGAGCATGTGCAGAGTGCTGCAGCTTTCATGTTGATAGGACACTGCAAAGAAGAAGAAGCTGTTTTGATATGATAGCATGTCTGTCTGGTTGCATTGAAGCATTCCTTAATCAGTGATACTACCTGCACATTGGTGAAACATCGTACAGAAAGAAACTAGATAGTTTCTTTGTGGTGTGCTGTTTCACCAATATGGCAGAGTGTCACTGATTAAAGGATGCAGTGATGCAGCCAGTGCTTTTCTTCTAGAAAAATAGGTGCCACCACTCACCATGAAGTTGTTAATGTAAGTGCCACACTTTTAAAAAACAAGAAAAAGAGTACTGGGTACCATAGAATATCCCCCAGGGAAAAAAACCCCCACTACATATAACCATAAATACTTATTTACCCTGGCTTTTGATACTTAAAATGCCTATCTCTGAGGGGCTGAGGACCTTGAACGTGGAGGGTAGCTGCAGCACAGGGATGGGCAAGCAAGACAAGCGGAATGACCAACTCACCAGAAAGGAGCAGAGGAAGATGAAGGAGACAAAGTAAAAGTAGGCAAAGTCACTGCCGCACTCATTTTTGCCAAGGTTGGAGAGCTTATCGCAGGCTTGGTTGCTGAGACATGCAAGCATGATTTCATGCCAAGCTTCCCCAGTGGCGCTCCTGAAAGCAGAAAAAAGAAGTTGTCTTATTGAACTAAAAAGAAGAGTACAAAATTATGCATAGGGTGAAGAAGGGAATAGAGAAAACATTTCCTCTTCTTGCAAAGCACTAGAACTCGTGGACGCCCGATGAAGTTGAATATTGGGAGATTCAGGACAGGCAAAGGATGCAGAGTTAAAGTATGGAACTTGCTCCTGCAGGAGGCAGTGGTCGTCACCAACCTGGATGGCTTTAACAGAGGATTAGGCAGATTCATGGAGTGTTAAATGGCCACTAAACTCAATGGCTATGGTCTACCTTCACTGATGACAGTAGTAATGATTTTGAATACCAATTGATGGCAACTACAAAATGGGAGGATGCTAGTGAGCTCTGGTTCTGCTTTCGGACAGCCCATAGCAGTGGTGTAGCGTGGGGGGTGCAGGGGGGGCAGCCACACCGGGCGCAACATCTGGGGGTTAGTGTTAGGGGGCGCAAATCCACGGGTTAGGGGCGCAAATTACTTGCCTTGCCCCGAGTGCTGACAACCCACGCTACGCCACTGGCCCATAGGCATATGGTAGGACACTGTGAGAAAAGGATGCTGGGCTAGGTGGGCCAATGGCCTGATCCAGCAGATCTCTTATGGTTGCTTATTGGCCTTGTACATGTATTGCACGAGTAAGCCATCTGCCTGTGGTGTACCTTAACATTCTTTAGTGGGTGGCAAAGAATGTGCAAGAGGGAGTAATCTCAGTAGAACTAGAGAAAGCAACAGTCACATCTACAATAGCTCCCTCACTGTATAGTACATCAAAAAGGTTGGGAACCGTTTTCAGCCCAAGGGTGGTACTTCTTTGGTGGAGGGGAACTTCCTGGAAATGCATGTAAGTGGTGGGTGGGACAAGAGGCAAAAGTGGGTGGAGCTATAAATGCGATTCTTAGCTTTTTACAGAAGGCTACATTTTACCTACATAGAAGTTAGAGGTTCCCCAACACATACACACACAGAGAGAGAGAGAGAGAGAGAGAGAGAGAGAGACTCCTCTACCCCTCCATCCTCCATCCAGGAAGCAAAAAGCATTATCATAGTTCAAAAACACATTCCAGCTGTGAAGGAGAGCTGGCGAAGGGTGTGGTATGACCTAGAAAGAGACTTGAGGTCCTGTCAGCGAGGCATGGAGAGCCACATAAGTCATGACATAAGGACCACACAAGTGAGCTCCCCCAGACCTGATCTGCTATAGGCTTTTCCCCTAACTTTGGCCCATACAGGTGTTTTGCTCATGTGTTAAAACCTACACACAAGCAGAGAGAGCAAAGATGTGTGTGTTAGGTTCTGCTGTGCCCCGGTTGTCCACCAAGTGGGGCAGAAGTAAGGAGTTCTTGAAGTGATAGAGCCCACCCCCACTTCTACAGTTTAGAAGCCTGCATAATTGGGTTCTAAATCACCCAGGGGAGTGCCATGGGTACAGGGTGCTCCCTTTGTCAGACCTTTACCCTCTAATGTTGTTTTTAGTGCTGTGACTTGCCCTGGGACTTCCTGTTGGAGGCTGGGAAATAGATAGATATAGATAGATTATGATGATATAGATAGATAGACAGATATAGATAGATCGATAGATGATAGATGATAGATAGATAGATAGATAGATAGATAGATAGATGATAGATAGATAGATAGATAGATAGATGATAGATAGATAGATAGATAGATAGATAGATAGATAGATAGATGATAGATGGATAGATAGATAGATGATAGATAGATAGATAGATAGATAGATAGATAGATAGATAGATATAGATAGATAGATGGATGATAGATAGATAGATAGATAGATAGATAGATAGATAGATAGATAGATAGATAGATAGATATAGATAGATGATAGATAGATAGATAGATAGATAGATAGATATAGATAGATAGATAGATAGATAGATAGATAGATAGATAGATGATAGATAGATGATAGATAGATGATAGATGATAGACAGATAGATAGAACACAGAGACAGATTGCTTGAACTGGACTTTTCTGTCAAAGAGACCTGTGTTTTCTGTCATATCGGGGAGTGGGGGAGAGAAATTAGATCTCACAAGCTTAGAAGCAAAGCACCTAATCTCTTTATGGAAAATAAAAGACCCAATTAAATTAAGTTAGGATTTGTGCACATAAAGGATTTGTGTTCATTAACAGTTTGAATACCACAGGATTAATGCCAGGTAATGCTGAAGTATTAATGAACACAAGCTGTCTGATGTAAACAATTAAGTTTGCATTAACTTCTGCTTGGAAGGAATTGAAAGATGCAGAGGGCAGGTAGAGGCAAGGCCCTCTGCAGCTTTTATCAACATAAACTGAGCATGGGAACAGATTATGCTAACACCCATCACCCTCCCAGCTAAACAATTGGATATTTGCATACATAATCATTTAAGGACGCTTTCATGTCATGTGTGACATTTTTACAATCAGCAAAATATCAAACCAGAGGTGGGGAAATTTAGTCTGTCTGTGGGCCACATTCCCTTATGGGGAACCTTTCAGGGGCCACATGCTAATTGTGGGCAGGGCCTTCTTTACCCACATTTTTGCATGCTTCCAAATCTTTTTGTTTCCTTGTGCTTACCCCTCCCCTCCAGCCAGTGGCGTAGCGTGGGTTGTCAGCACCCGGGGCAAGGCAAGTAATTTGCGCCCCCTAACCCATGGATTTGCGCCCCCTAACCCGTGGATTTGCGCCCCCTAACCCTAACCCCCAGATGTTGCGCCCGGTGTGGCCGGCCTCCCCTGCACCCCCCACGCTACGCCACTGCCTCCAGCTTCTGTGGCTTTAATATCTGGCCGATTTGACTCTTTCAATTGGTTGGTAATCATTTTTAATGGATGTTTGTCAGGAGTGCTGGAGTCCCAGCAAGAGGCTGAGAGGTAAGATGTAAGTATTTACATAAACATATGGTCAGGAGCCAGCTCTGCAGCTGCCAGTGAGATTGTTCAGCCAATTGGAAAGAAACATCCACCTTCTAGCAGTACTGAGGAAAGCATGCAGCTGAAAAATAGAGAAGGAGCTGTCTGCATTTCCCCAGAGAGTCCCTAACTGAGGGCTTATCACTTACCTTTCCTCCGTGCTTCCCAAGCAGGGTCCACATTTTAAAGCTCTGTCTGAACCCATGAAAACCTACTCTTTAAACTGAATTGCTGCAAACAGTAATCCACAGAAAACCCAAATTGACACGTGCTCCAATTCAGTGGTGAAGAACGAGGTGTTTTTCCAGGGAAAGCTCCAGGGCAAAAAGAGAAAAGAAAAGGTGCTTGGAGATGGAGCTTTAACGTATGCACCTGTGCCTGCAAAATGTGGATAAGCCCTAAGAGTGAATGGAAGCAGGCAGAGGTCCTACCTCTGAGGATGGGGAAGCCAGAAAGGTGGAGGATGGAGATACTATGAGAAAACGAGACTGGGAGGAAGGAAAGCAGTGAACTGAAGATGTGGACAGAGGGGAAGCCAGGGAGTTCCAGGGAGTTGAGAAGGTATTCCACAAGGCAGGGAACCTATGCTGAAGGAAGGCCAGGGGGGGGAATAAAGCATACAGACAGACATAAATACACCAGAAGAACCTGTTGGGTCAGGCCAATGGGCCACCTAGCATCCTGTTTTCACAGTGGACAACCAGATACCCCAGTGGGAAACCCACAAGAAGGAACTGAGCACAAGAACATTCTTCCCTCCTGGGGTTTCCAGCAACTGGTATTCAGAAGCATTATTGCCTCTGATTATGGAGGCAACACACAGCCATCATGGATAAAGGTAAAGGGACCCCTGACCATTAGGTCCAGTCATGGCCGACTCGGGGGTTGCGGCGCTCATCTCACTCTATAGGCCGAGGGAGCCAGTGTACAGCTTCTGCGTCATGTGGCCAGCATGACTAAGCCGCTTCTGGAGAACCAGAGCAGTGCACGGAAACGCCATTTACCTTCCCACTGGCGTGGTACCAATTTATCTACTTGCACTTTGACGTGCTTTCAAACTGCTAGGTTGGCAGGAGCCATCATGGATAGTAGTCATGAATAGTACTCTCCTCCATGAATTTGTCTAATCCTCTCTTAAAGCCATCCAAGTTGGTGACTACCACTGACTCCTGTGGGAGTGAGATCCATGGTTTAACTATGTCCTCCATGAATAACTACTTTTTTATATGGGCTCAATAATAACATGAGGGCTCATCAAGTGAGCACTGGACATAAGAGAGCCTGCTCCCAGTGTTCTGATGTTCCTATGCACTGACAGATGAGGTGGGACCTTGCACAAACAACTTCAAGAAAGACCATCACACAAAACAAGCAGGCACTGGTGGGAACTTTGGTGTCTCATCGTTACTGTCAAATTGTTGGTGTGAATTGGTCCAACTATACTGGTCCTGGCTGGCCCATTCCTGGGAGTTGTTTCATTTTAAGTGAACACACAGATAATGATAGTTTGCTTATGAAGGGCCTCATTTCCTTCCATTGACACCCACCCCAGAAGGCACTGGCAGAGGAAGAGGGGGGCAGGGGGGCAGTGCGATCCCAGTGGGGCGCCATCGCAGCTGCCCCCGTCAGTGCTGGGCGCCACACCCCCACAGGTGGCACGCCATGCCCCCAGGTCACGCGCCAGCCATGCCCCCACCTGCTCTCCACCCCCTGGTGCCGGAGCATGAAGCTCCACCACTGCCAGAAGGGTCAATGAATTTGATTACAGAGAGATGGTTTATTGTTTACCGGAAAAGCAGCATCAGGGCTTGCAAAAACGTTTGGAAATTGTTGTGTCGATTGATGGCAGAGTCGTCATTCAGTGCAATGTTTCCAAAGACCTGGGGGTGGGGGAGAGGAAATGGTCAAAAAGCAGATTAAATGGAAATCCAATTGGAGGCAAAGTTATCAGAGAAGCAAGCAGAACTGACCATGGTTCTGAGCAGCAGGCATATTGCTTAGAGATGGGAAAATATTTCAAATTCAGTTTCTCTCAATTTACTACCCCCCATCTTCAGTTTGCCTGTTGTATTCCCCCCCTTTTAAAATCTGCATGAAAATTTGTATGGTTTTTCATGCACCTTCCCCCTAATATATTGGGGGAGGGAGGATATATCTTCCTTTCCACCAGCAGGGTGGAATTGACGATCTAAACCAACAGTGTATTAAATCTGTTTTATACCAATTTAACCATTGTGGTTTCTTTAGCTTGGTGAATGTACTAAGGTTTTTTCTGTGAACAGATACCCAAACTACATTATGCAATGGCACATTCTAAAACAGGAACTCTGCAGCTTTTTCTGTTTCTGCCTTGAAATGAGAACGATATCAAAGAATTCAGAGAAATGCAAAATCCAGAACATAAGTAGATCCCAAAGTAGGTAATAATCAGGTCAGTTTGGAATGCACAGATATAAAATTCCTCAAGCATTCTTAGACTTGAGTTGTATGCAGCCATGATCAGAGTTGTACTGGATACAAACTACTAACTTCAAAATGAACTTCAAGATCAGGATGAAGGAATCTGTCAATTTTGGTTTCTCTCTGTTTCCCCCTTTAATCTTTAATCCAGTTCTCTATGTTTTCACAGCAGTTTGCATGCTGCTGGATACTTCTTTTAACCCTCATGAAGAATTTGTCAGCAGTTTTGTGCAAATTTCTCCAAATATGTATACGTAGCTTTGACTCAGGTACACATTTCTGGAAGCAATTTCCCCTCATATAATATATGTATCTTATTTATTTCCCCTAAGATGTTGACATCAGGCAGGCACCTTTGCTGTTCTCCTTTCAACACCTGCTTAAAAAAAACAATTTGTTTCTGCAAGCCTCTCCAGATGTGTTGGTGTTGCAATGTTTTAAACTCTTTTACACACACACACACATACACACACACACACACACACACACACACACACACAGTATTTTTCTGTGTATAAGACTAGGTTTTTTTCCTAAAAAATAATGTCAAAAATTAGGGGGCGTCTTATACACAGGGCCATCTCCCCCCATTTTCCTTAAATCTGAGTCCACCAAAATAGGGGGTGTCTTATACATGGGGGCATCTTATAGACGGAAAAATACTATCTATCTATCATCTATCTATCTATCTATCATCTATCTATCTATCTATCTATCTATCATCTATCATTTGCAACAATCAATTGAGTGGCATATTAAATTTTGTTAAATAAAACAGTAAGATATGCATTTTTTATGCACACTTTCCCCTAATATATGCATTTTTTTGAAAACAACAATAGCAACTGCATAACTGGATAGCACGTTGGCTGCAGTGCTGCATCACCAAGTTAATCACAAAACAATGTGAATCATGGAGGGTACCCGTGTTTCAGTTCACAGATTGGTTTGGAAAATGCAAATCAGGCAGCTTCGCATTAAAATGCAAAGATTTGGAATTTCTTTCCCCATCCCTACTCCAGCCTGGTGCATTTGGTATGACTACTGCTGCAATTTACCTGCATGCCAATAATGGCATAGATGAAGAAGAGCATGGCAATGAGAAGACACACATAAGGCAATGCCTGTGGGTGAAAAAAAAGGGGGGAAAGCATCAACACCTACAATGATACATCTAAGAACAAGAATGTTTAGTATGTGGCCACACCTGGACAAGGTTTCACATAGAAGCATAGGTTTATTGATACCCCAGAAGAATATAAAAATCCTAATGGTTTGGATCCAGGTTAAAGTTCAATTTTGCACTATACATTTAAAGAAGTAACATCATAGCATGTTAAACACTCATGGCTTCTACCAAAAAATCCTGGGAACTGTAGTTTGTTGAGGGTGTTGAGAGTTGTTAAAGGTAAAGGTAAAGGGACCCCTGACCATTAGGTCCAGTCGTGGCTGACTCTGGGGTTGATGCGTTCATCTCACTTTATTGGCCGAGGGAGCCGGCGTACAGCTTCCAGTCATGTGGCCAGCATGACTAAGCTGCTTCTGGAGAACCAGAGCAGTGCACGGAAATGCCGTTTACCTTCCCGCTGGAGCGGTACCTATTTATCTACTTGCACTTTGACGTGCTTTCGAACTGCTAGGTTGGCAGGAGCTGGGACTGAGCAACGGGAGCTCACCCCGTTGCGGGGATTCAAACCGCTGACCTTCTGATCAGCAAGCCCTAGGCTCTGTGGTTTAACCCACAGCACCGCCCGCGTCGCCTTGAGAGTTGTTACGAGTCCCCTATTTTCTCTCTTGCTGAGCTACAATTCCCAAAGTGGTTTTACAGTCAATCCCTTTCCCTAGGGAGCTCTGGTAACTACAGCTCTGTGAGGAAAATAGAAACCATTCTCATCACCCTAAACAAGTTACAGTTTTCAGAATTCTTTGAGGGAAGCCTTGACTGTTTCAAGTTTCCTCACAAAACTCATGACTGCTTCCTAACAAAAATTCATATGAGTCTTGGTGCAAATTTTGCCTCACATACATATTATTGTATGCAATATGGCCTGTTATTCAAAATGTTTGCAAAGCAATTTTGTCTAGTATAATACCTCATATGTTATTTTTACTAATATATGCATTTGCAAACATTTTGAATGTATCAGTATTTTAGTAAATGTGTTTATGTATTTCTTATACATGTAACTGGCTGGATAACCACATTGCACAATTAAACAAACCACGAACTTCATTTTTTAATCATTTTTTAAAATTAAATTTCCCAAAAAATTAACACATACATTTCAATACATAGTGAAACATTTTTTCTTTGTTTTTGTTGCTGTTATTGACTTCCCACCCCCTTATCCATGGTGGTTTTTTCTCTCCCTCTGCAGCACCTTGTCTTCTGTCTGTTATATCTAACACTACTATGATCTTTTAAGTTCTTCTGTTGCTCATAGTTCAAATCCTGATCACGTATTCATCACATTTTTTTAAATAGTCTGAAAAAGGCTTCCATTCTTCCACAGAAGCATGAATTTCAAAGCATAATTGTGATTCAGTTAACTTATTGTTTTGGGAAGTATGCGTTAGGTTGGATTCACCAGTAAAAAGTCAACTTAGGTATTCAAATTTATCCCAGATCCCTGACTACAACATGTCAGATAGATGGCTACCTACACTCTGTTAAAACCATAGGTGGGGAACCTCAGCCAAATATCACCTTCCAGGCTCTTCTATCTAGCCCCTGAACTTTTCCCAGGCCACTTTGCTTTGCCCCCTCCTTGAGTGATTTATGCCTGGCTGGGATGTGTCCTTGGACTCTGATAATGCCTCCTGTTTGCCTGGATGGAGGATAGATAGGGCTGTGTGAGTGTGAGTACAAACCATCCTGCTATACAGAGGTCAAATTTACATCTGTTGTTCCACCCACTCTTCCCTCTGGTCCTGCCCACCACCCATGGCATTTGGCTCTTGGGAAGACTGCTGAGAAAGTGTCCTCTACCTCACCTTGAAAGACTGGACAAAGGTCCAGAGGAGGATCCGGATGGTGTAGCCCTGGCGAAGAAGCTTGATGAGCCTGGCTGCCCGAAATAGGCGGAGGAAGCTGAGGTTGATGAAATTGTCCTGCGGAGAGGAAAGGGTTTTGTGTCCTTCAGACACAGATGGGATCGGAAGCCACAGCCCGCAAAAAAGAAAAGAAAATTACCAGCTTCGCGTTCTAAGCAGCAAATCGGCCACCAGAAAACCTTCCAAAAGAAACATTTGTCAGTGCAGGTCACTCCACATGCAGCATGTTTGAGAAAACTCCTCTCCACAAGAGTCCCTCCCTTGGCTATGGAGAAGGTAGCCAAAAAAAAGGAAGAGAAAGGCGGAGGGGAGAGATCCCTCTTATGGATTCCTGGGCTTTCAACCCTCCCACCCTACACGTTAAGGAAAAGTAATGGGGAAGTATTATCAGCTGTGATTGTGTAGGCTGTGACTAGGGGATGTCTAAAGCAGCCTGTGTCAACCAGGGACCCCTCATATGTGACTGGACTACTGCACCCACCCAACCTGACCATTGGGCCATGCTGGTTTGGGGCTGATGGGAGTCGGAGTCCAAAACAATGTCTAGAAGGCACCAAGCCAGGGAAGGCTCATATGAAATGAACCTACCTATGCCTAAAAAACAATGTCATGAAAGGTCAGGTGAGAGCCTCCTCCATGCTATATGAAGGGAGAGGGCAACTTACTTTGAGGTAGTTCAAAACCATGTTAGCAGTTGAGCTTGGATTTTGGGTAAAATCTCTCCACCGCCCCAGTGGTCTTCTTGTTTGATTCTGCCTTATTCTCAGATTAACAACAAATAAGTCCTCTAACTATCCAATCCAACAAAAATGATGTTGGTGTATGAGAGCAGGGGACTTCCCATCTATTGGTGAAATAGTCTCTGGGTTTGGTGTGAAGCCAATTAAATCAGAACGGGAAATTTTAGCAGCCTCGTTTCAGTTTGTTTTCTTTCTATACATATAAAAGCCCACTTTGGGTTTCCTCAAGAACAGAGCAGGGAGAGGTACCACAGTCAGACAGGGGCCTTGAAGGAAAGCTAAGCAGGTTAAAGACTTGGTTTTCCCCCACCCCCACCCTTCATCTTTTACCATTTGTAGGGGTGGGGAACCTCGAGCCCAGGGCCCCTCGGATCTTTCTATTTGGCTCACAATGGCCCTGACCACTTTTGACTGGCTAAAACATGTCCTTCAACTCTGATCAATCGTTTTGCTTGCCTGAATGGAGGACCAAGACAGATGTACGTACAAACTTAACTATTATTCAGAGGCCAAATTTTACACCCATTGATAGACCCACTTTTGCCTCTGGCCCTGCCCACCACTGATAGGTGGCCCTTGGAAGATTGCCCAAAAGAAGATGTGGCCCTTGGGCAGAAAAAGGTTCCCCACCCCTGTACTATTAGATGCTTTCCAGGATGAAAGCTGCCTCCCCAACCCCACCCCACACACCTTGCTAACTTGAGCTCAAGAGACTCACAGGTTTATCCAGCTATTTATTCATATGCCAGTCAGCTGATGGTTGCACCAGCAGTGCTACATTCCACCAGCTCTGTCAAGATTCAAGGGAAACAGCCGCTAAGCATGCATTTGGCTTGGCCGGCAGTTTTCTGTTTGTTTCTTTTTAAAGAGGTAAGCAGCTCAGAGTAGGGTGTCTACACCATACATGGGACTCAATCCTCAAATAAAGAGAAAAGAGAAAAGCAAAAAAAAGGAATAGATGCCCACCGAATGAGTAGACAACACTGAGCAAGCTCACAGCAAAGCAAAGCAAAGCAAGCAAGAATTCTCCTGGGCTGCTCAAGGTGGACAAATGGAAAAGCTAATAAATATTAGTTTCGGTTGTGTTATTTTTAAGCTGTTCATTTGTTTCCCACCCGCCCCTGCCCTCAAGTTAATATACCTGCCTTTCTTTCCTGATGGAGGTTCAAGGTTTCTGACAGCATCAAAACAACATAAAAATTGTACTTTTTAGCAAAAATATGAATTCAAACTGCCTTTATTTTCTTTTTAAATAGCTGTATAGTACTAGTAGTAATATCAGCTTCTAATCTGCTTTTGAAGACTACAATTAGGAAAGAAAAGGAATATATATGCAGGGTTGCAATTCTGTCCTTGTAAACTCAGTTTTGATGAATTTACTAATCACGTAACTTTAAATTGTGACCATTATCAGTGGCTGATGCCCTGGCATCCCTTTGGTGTAACATCAGAGTGCAAGTAAAAATTTGGAGCTTCTCCAAAATAGTTTTAATAGAGAATTCTTGAATATGACACGACCAATTCATAATTTTTTCAAAGACATTCCCCTACTTTCTTTAAATGTGAGCTCCAGCTTCTGAGACTAAAAGTGAGCTAGAGGAAGAATATCTTCTTTGCGACAAATCAATTAGCAAACTTAAATTCTCAGCTATCAAATTAAACACCAATATGTGGCCAGGATGCTAGACTGTTGACTAAGTGTATGTGAAGCGGGTGAAATGTCCACATCATGTTAAATTGTTAGGGCAGCCAGTGCAAGATAATTTCTCTACTTGGGGTTCTGTTGGGGATTTGTGGCAGCTGCACTCCCAAACCTGCTGTTTGTTCCACATATTCAGCTCCTTTCCATAAACTGTTGTCTGCTGTTGAAGACTACATCAAAAACTGGGGATAAATAGCAGCCCTGGAAAATTAGAGTTTATCAGCATTTACAAAGCTCTCACGGGACCATTCTCAGCATCAGTTTGCAGAGAACTCAGTGGCTCAAGCAACAGAAACAGCCAGCAGAACCAACTCCTGTCCAATAAGTCTAGGCAGTCAGCATGCACAGAGAGAGGAAACTCAATACATCTGTATTTCTAGTTTCCAACAATATTGACTATAATGTCAGTCAAGAGAATGGCTCAAGACCCAGGACTCATATGCCTGGTCTCGGATTGCCTATTCCTTCACTACCTTTTAAAAAACCTTTCTTTAAAAAATCTTTGATTAGAGCAGAGATTGTCAGCGTGATGCCTGTGAGTGAAGATATGTTCTTGGGAAGACTCCCATGGCACCCATGAATTGTCTGAGCCCCTCCAGAGTCCTCTTGGTCATGACATGGCAAGGAAGGTTACCTTTTTCCTCCCCTGAAATACACTTAGGTATGAAGGAGGAAGTGGGAAGAATGATACTTGGAATGATACCAGATCTGTTGGATCTGGATCTGAGTAAAAGCCTTGGAATAGTGAATTGGGTGAGCATGTGCTGGAGAGAAGAGAGAAGGGACTAGAAGTTCAAGGCACTTGCTCAAAAATCTGTAAAGTGCAGTCAAACCCCAGCAGTGGCATCGCAACGGGGGGTGGGGAGGTTGCACCCCGGGTGCTGTGTCGGGGGGGGGGGTGTGTGACAAGAAGGCACCCCACGGGGGCTCGCGGTGGCATGAGCAGCTATCACGCCACTGCAGCTGCATGTGGAGTATCCTCCGTTCGTGGCTGCAACCATGAGAAGAGGATCCCGCCACTGGAGGCAAACCGCTATGTACAGCGCATGTGCAGCGTCGCTACGTACGGCCCAAGCGTCATACGTAGCGATGCCACACATGTGCCCTACGTAGCAATGCCCCGCCCCGGGTATCATGACGTTTCCGTTCGCCCTGAATCTTATAATTTAAATTTATAATTTAGGTAAAGGTAAAGGGACCCCTGACCATTAGGTCCAGTCGTGACCGACTCTGGGGTTGCGGCGCTCATCTCGCTTTACTGGCTGAGGGAGCCAGCGTACAGCTTCCGGGTCATGTGGCCAGCATGACTAAGCCGCTTTGGCAAACCAGAGCAGCGCATGGAAACGGCGTTTACCTTCCCGCTGGAGCGGTACCTATTTATCTACTTGCACTTTGACGTGCTTTCAAACTGCTAGGTTGGCAGGAGCAGGGACCAAGCAATGGGAGCTCACCCCGTCACAGGGATTCGAACCACTGAGCTTCTGATCAGCAAGTCCTAGGCTCTGTGGTTTAACCCACAGTGCCACCCAATTCCCAATTTATAATTTAAATGGAGGCAAATAAACTTTTAAGTTTTCATATGTAGACTATTAACATTTCTTGCAAATAGATAGCAGTTGGGGTAAAGGGCCCAGAATATCTTGTTAGCACACCATAGCTCAGTCAGAGTTGGGGGGGGGGGTGTTCCACTGCTCTCTGAAAATCAGCTGAAATTTGCATCTATGTATATACATTAGCATATGCATATGTTATGGAAATGTGTTGTGGGCCTGTGTTCTGAGTCTTATAAGTACTCAGCAATTTCCACGTTGTCAGTTTCAATAAATCAGAACAGACCCATTGAAACCAATGGATCCACGTTAACCATGGCTGTCTGAAGCCCAATGATTTCTATGTGTGCATAGAAAGAAACAATTAATGCAATTCAAATATAAAACATTTAACACCAGAACTAGCCTTTTAAAACCAGACCTCAGAAAAGACAAGGCAGTGAATGCAGCAAGCAAAGCATAATAATGTTGTTAATTTACAATGCAGATGCGAGTTCCCCCTCTCATCAGTTATAGGAAGACAAGGAATGAAGAAAGAGTAAAATGGCTACTGGCAAAATGGCAGATTCTATCCAATTATGAAGTAGCCAATAGAAAGATGATGGTACAAAGCAAAGCCCAGTCACGACCCACAATGCAGCTAGACAGACAGGGAAGCTTTATTTCCCCATCACCAGTGCAATCAGAAATCTCACAAACAAGGAAAGTGAAAGCGAAACAAATATTAAGGAAAAATTAAAAAAGCAAGAAATTTAAATATTTTGTTTTAGAAGAAATTCAATGCAACCAACCGTGTCCTATATTTGATGTTTTCATGGATGAATATTTTGCAAGGTTATTTACAAGTTTTTGAATTTAGATAATTTTTTTTGGTTTTTTGGTTTTGAGCGGCAGGGCAGGCAACATACAGACGGAGACATGGGTTTTTCGCATTGTATGTTGTTGATTGGATGGCGTGATTCAGCAGGAAGGGAAGGGAGAAATAAAACAGAAACAGAAAAACAAAAGAGAAAATGAGTCATTGGGAACAAAAGCATAAACTTTGTACGGGAAAGGGGAGTGAAGGTGCTTATTTTAAAAAAGTTACTTTTCTAAGAATAATAAAGGCCTGCAAGGAAACACAGTGCAATCAAACCATTTGCATTTTGTACCATAATGCAAATTAACACACACTTAACAAACACCTTTTTGGGGTGTCTTTTTAATAGTGTTATTATTCCCAGGCAAAGAGAGAGATGCCAGTTTCATAATTTACATTCAGAGAGATCCTGTCACAAATGTTTCCAAGTTTTCTTATGTGGCTAATGGCCAGTTCACACCACTGTGGACACTTCCCAGCTGTCACTATTTTGGAACAGGATACAATCACACGTCAGATTCATGTTGCTCAGTTCTAGCTGATTAGGAGTTCTTGCACAGCAGGCCTGATCTCCACCCCCATGAACCTTTCATGATAAGGAAAGTGACAGGAAAATGCACTGGAAAGTATAATGCTTGCTCTAATCTAATGCGAGGGTCGGCAAGGCTTACCGGCCGTGGGCCAGATCACTCCCGCGGAGATCATGTGTGGGCTGGACTGGCACAATGTGACACCGGAAATCGTGTCTGCGCATGTCCACATTACTGGAAATCGCTTCTGCGCATGCCCAGATGCCAAAAATTGTACTCATGCAGAAGCAATTTTCAGTGTCTGGGCATGCACAGACGCAATTTCTGGTATCTGCACATGTGCATATGCGATTTCCGGTGCCATTCTGTGAGTCCCTGCGCTGTGCTGCTTTAGCGCAGTGTGCGGGGGACTAGCTGAGTGGGCAGCTCAGTTTGGGGGTGGCCTGTGGGCCGGTAAAACAGTGTTTGTGGGCCTAATCTGGCCCATGGGCCGCACGTTGCCAACCCCGGCTCCAATGCAACATCATATAATCGCCCCACAAACAATTCAGATTAGACATTCAATTTTAAAAAGCTAACATGGTGTAATCTTGCTGCAAACAAATCAGGAGGAATACTCAATGAACTGGTAGCTGGCAGCACCTAGTGTGTGCCCATTTACACTTACACATGTGGTGGGAAAGCCAATGGGATATGCAGTCAACACAATGCCATCCTACAGGATAGTTTGATTAAGTCGTAGGTGCACACCATGTGCACCAATCACTGTGCCCTGAGACTCTGCAGTTTCTCAAATGCCCTTCTTATATGGTGCTTGCTTGGGCTAAGAGGCAAGGAGGGCCATCAACAATTGCAGGGTTTCCCCCCATTGTTTATTGATTATTCTTTTTTATTCTATTAGTAGCTATTAGGGGATGATTAGCTGCTTGTGCTTAAAATGGTGCCCCTTCAGAGTTTGTGCGGCCCCACAAACCTCTGTGTGTGACAGAGCTCCTCAGACATGTCTGCTCTAGTCACTGTTAGTGTCCGACAGTGGCTGTTTGCGGAAACGCCTCCAACAAAGAAGTTCCTTAACGGAAACACGTCTCCTGGACTCACGACGTGACAGCTTCCGACGAAGCATGGGTCTCCCTGCAATTGCTTCTGACACCTCCCCACTATTTTCACTGGACGTGTCTCTCACCCCTTTCTCCCCCCTGCTTCCTGCCTGCGCTGCTGCATCTCTCTCAGTATCCCTGAGATCCTGCTCCAGAGACCCCGCGCTCCCCCTGCTGGTCCCTGCTTTGGCTGTTGAGTCTCTCCCAGTCTCTGGGAGCCCTATCACCTCCTTTCCCTCTGATGTCAGTTCCCTGACATCCACCTCCCCTCCAGGGCCCCCTTCCCCCCCGCCCCCTCCCTCTCCTCTGGGCGGTGAGGAGCTGAAACCCCGAAACGAATCCTCTTCATCTTCCGACGTCTCGAACATCTCCCTCCATCGGTCTTTGTTCCGACTCGCTGAATCCTCCTCCACCTCGGAATCGGAGAACCCCTCCAACTCCTCTTCTTCGTCTGTGGTGGCGAAGTATTCCCTCCGGAACCTCGCCACTGGCTGGGGTTTTCGAGGGAATCTCTGATGAAAAGTTTCAATTAGAACCTCGTCATCTACATCCTCTGCCCTGACCCAGGTGTTTTCCGACTCCGGTTCCCCTTCCCACATTACCAAATACTCTACTTGCTCTCCTTTCCACCTGGAATCTAGGATCTCCGCTGCATGGTAGCTGTGTTCTTTTTCCTCCATCGCTGGTCCCCTATTGACCCTCCCCTCTCTGTCCCCTATATACGGTGACAGCAACGATCTGTGGAACACTGGGTGCAACTTCATGTGGTTCGGTAACCGGAGTCTGAAAGCCACTGGGTTGACCTGTTGCGTGACTTCAAATGGGCCCAGTCTTTTGGGTCTTAACTTCTTACAACCTCCTTTAAATGGTAACCCTTGGGTGGACAGCCACACCTGGTCTCCCACCCTAAGGCTTTCCCCTTCCCTTCTGGTTTTGTCTGCCTGCCTCTTATATTCCTCCTTCGCTCGGTTTAAATTAAGTTGGAGTTGGCGATGGATCGCTTCCATTTCTTCAACGAACTGTTCTGCTGCTGGAACGCTCCAGTTCTCCCCCTCCCCCCCTGGGAAGGCTCGGGGATGACACCCGTGATTGGCCAAAAAAGGGCTCATTCCCGTGGACACGTTCTCTGCATTGTTGTAAGCAAATTCTGCCAACGCCAGCTTCTCCACCCAATCATTCTCTCTGTCATTAACATAACACCTCAAATATTGCTGGAGGACACCATTAGCTCTTTCCGCCTGCCCGTTGGTTTCTGGATGACGGGCAGTAGAGAAATTAACCTCTACATGCAGTAAGCTCATGAGCTTCCTCCAGAACCTGGAAGTAAATTGTTTCCCTCGGTCCGAAACCACCCTCAAGGGGGTGCCATGCAACCTAAACACATTTTCCACAAACAATTTGGCGGTTTCTTCTGCTGTGACCGCATGTGAGCAGGCTATAAAGTGTGCCATCTTGGTTAACAGATCTACCACCACCATAATGGCTGTTTTCCCTTTGGACCTGGGCAGATCAGTCATAAAATCTATTGCCACTGCCTCCCACGGTCTTTCCGGCGTGGGTAGTGGTTCTAATAAACCTGCCGGTGCCCGCCTCTCCCCCTTGGCTCGTTGGCAACGGTCACACCCTCTCACATATTCACGCACATCTTCCCTGACCTTGGGCCACCAGAATTCCCTGGTAACCAGCCACATGGTTTTGTGTTGCCCAAAATGCCCTGCTGTGGGGTTATCGTGCAGTTGCTTGAGTACCTTTTCCCTCAATTCCCCTTCAGGTATGTATAACGCTCCCTTGTAGTACAACGCCCCATTTCTCTCCTCAAAACCCCCGGGTTTGTCTCCCTCCCTCCTAAGACTCCTGAGTTTGTCCTGGGCGTATACATCCTGCCCCGTTCCCTCTACCAGTTCCCTTTGCCCCACCAATGCCGCCCCACACACCCAGCGGTCCTCGGGAATGACATGGGTCTCTTCGGGTACACCCTCTCCCTCCAAATATTCAGGTTTGCGTGAGAGAGCGTCCGCCCTAACGTTCTCCGGGCCTGGTACGTAACAAATCTCAAAGTTAAATTTGGAGAACTCCTGGGCCCATCTCAACTGCCGTTGGTTGAGCACTCGCGCAGTTCTCCAATACTCTAGATTCTTATGGTCCGTGCACACTTGCACTTTCTGTTGTGCACCAATTAGTAGGTGCCTCCATCTCCGGAAGGCCTCATAAATTGCAAGAAGTTCCCGGTCGTACACCGTGTAGTTCCTCTCAGACTTGTTCAGCTTCCGCGAAAAGAAGGCACACGGTCGCCACTCCGACCCCTCCTTCCCCGGCTGCAGAAGAAGCACCGCCCCTATGGCTCGGTCCGACGCGTCTGTTTCGACCCTCAGCTTTTTTTGTAAATCCACATGTAGAAGTTGTTCGCCAGAGGCGAAGGCCCTTTTCAGTTCCTCAAACGCTCGCTCCGCCTCCCCCGTCCAAACAAACTTCTTTTTGCTGCTGAGACAGTCCGTGATGGGCGCCGTCAGGTGGGCGAAGTTGCGGATGAACTTACGATAAAAGTTTCCAAACCCTAGGAACCTCTGCACATCCTTCTTGGTCTTGGGTGTTTTCCATTCCAGCACCGCTTGAACCTTGCCGGGGTCCATGGCCAACCCTTTGTCTGACAAGCGGTACCCCAGGAATTCCACCTCCTTGGTATGAAACTGACACTTCTCCAGTTTCACCCACAGTCGGTTGGCTTGCAGCCTGCTCAACACTTCTCTGACGTCTCTCACATGTTGCTCCTCATTCTCCGAATACACCAACACGTCATCTAAGAAGGCCACGCAATTCTTGTAGAGCAAAGGCCCCAGTACGTGGTTCATGAAAGCTTGAAAACACGCGGAGCCGGTTTGTAATCCAAAAGGCATAACTAAGTATTCAAATGCCCCCAAAGGGGTGAACATGGTGGTCTTCCATTCATCCCCTTTCCTTATACGTATCAGGTTGTACGCCCCCCTTAGGTCCAGCTTTGTAAAAATCTTTCCCTTCCGCACCCTGGTCAAAATATCATCAATCCTGGGCATAGGAAAAGCCGCCGGCTCTGTCACTGCATTTAAGGCCCGAAAGTCACATACCAGCCTCGGCTTGTCCGTGTTTTTTTTGTCCACAAAAAACACTGGGCTACCCCCCGCTGCCTTGGACTCTCTGATGAAGCCCCTCTTCAGGTTCTTGTCAATGAACGCTCGCAACTCCTGCATTTCCCTGTCTGACATGGCATACAACTTGCCTACAGGAAGCTGTGCTCCAGGGAGTAAATTGATCTGGCAATCAAAGGGTCTATGCGGAGGTAGTTGGTCAGCTTCCTTCTCGCTGAACACGTCGCTGAGATCAGCATACTGTGGTGGCACCTTCCCCTTCTCCACTACTTCAGTCCCTGCCAGGGTGGCTTGGGCCCCTGCTGACCCCTTTTCCCCCCTGCAGTGTTCTAAGCAATGTGCGGAACCGAAGGAAACCACTCTTTGATGCCAGCCCACCAGCGGATCATGTAGGGCTAGCCAGCTCATTCCCAAAATAATGGGAGCACCTCCCAAGGTGGCCACATTAAACGCTATCAGTTCTGTGTGCCTTGCCACCCTCATTATCATTGGGATGGTCTGCAAGCTGACTCCTCCTCCCAACAGTTCCCTGCCATCGATCGTGGTCACCTGCAGGGGGTTGCTTAAAGGGATAGTCTGTATCTGGTGTTCAGCAGCAAACTCCTTGCTCATAAAATTGCAGGAGCTGCCTGAGTCCAACAGTGCCTTTATTTTTAGGGGGTGTCCATTTTGCAGCTCTAGCGACACTTCAATCACTAGAGCCGGTCGAGGAGCTTCTGGCACTGGCACTTGGGGAAGGGGCACTTTCACTGCTCTTTGGCCTGGCTGCAGTGCCCTGATGGCAACCAGGCGTTGGCTTTTACCTGCTCCGTTTCTCCCTGCTCTTCCCCCTCAACAGCCCCCACCATTCCTTGCCATTCCTTCCTCTGGGGGCAGACTCTGGCAAAGTGGCCTGGCTGTTGGCAGAGATAGCATTTCCGGGCTCCCTTTCCCTCCTTCTTCGCCCCCTCACTGGGCTTTGAAACTGCGCGCGCGCGGGCTGTTCCGATTTCCATCGGCTCTGCCGGCGGGAAAGCTGGCTCAGGAATGTCTGGAATGCGTAACTCCTTCCAACGTTCCCCTCTCCCTTCCCGCCTCTCCAAGGCTCTTGCCTCCTGGCGCGCTCCAATGGTCAGCGCAGATTTGGTCAGCTGATCCATAGACACCGCCCTGGGGCTCCTGGCCAGCTCGTCTTTCACAGCTGAAGAAAGACCTTCTTCAAATAGCATCTGAATGGGTGCTGCCGATAAATCCCACCCCAATCTGTGAATCAGCATGGTAAATTCAGTCCAGTACTCACGGACAGATCTGCTTCCCTGCTTGCAAGCCATTAACTGTCTGCGCACCGCCCCTTCCTCAACGTCGCTGGAAAACATGATATCCATTGCACGAAAAAATTTCATAGTGTCCTTTAGGATATCGTTGTGCGTTGCCATCAGGGGTCGAACCCAGTCTCGCGCGCCCTTCTCAAGATGCCCAATTACAAAAGCAACTCGAGATTCCTCATCAGGGAACTCATCAAACTGGACATTCAGGGCATATTGCATTTCAGTCCTAAAGGCATGGTAATCCTTGGGGTCCCCCCCAAACTTCTGCACCAATCCTGGTACCTTTCTGGGGAACTGAGTGGTTGTCCCCTTCTTGTCTGCATCTTGAGCCCTCCTCTCCTCGAGCCTCGCCGTCTGCAGCGCCAGTTGGACCTCCAATGCTCGGCATCTCTCTTCCAAGCTTGGATCAGCTCCTCCGGCTCCGGCTGGGTCGCTCATGATGCTTTCTCCTGCACAGGCAGCGTACAGAGACTGTCGGACTGCTATTAGGGGATGATTAGCTGCTTGTGCTTAAAATGGTGCCCCTTCAGAGTTTGTGCGGCCCCACAAACCTCTGTGTGTGACAGAGCTCCTCAGACATGTCTGCTCTAGTCACTGTTAGTGTCCGACAGTGGCTGTTTGCGGAAACGCCTCCAACAAAGAAGTTCCTTAACGGAAACACGTCTCCTGGACTCACGACGTGACAGCTTCCGACGAAGCATGGGTCTCCCTGCAATTGCTTCTGACACCTCCCCACTATTTTCACTGGACGTGTCTCTCACCCCTTTCTCCCCCCTGCTTCCTGCCTGCGCTGCTGCATCTCTCTCAGTATCCCTGAGATCCTGCTCCAGAGACCCCGCGCTCCCCCTGCTGGTCCCTGCTTTGGTTGTTGAGTCTCTCCCAGTCTCTGGGAGCCCTATCACCTCCTTTCCCTCTGATGTCAGTTCCCTGACAGTAGCTTTCTGAGGACACTGAAAGAAACTCTGAGACAAACATGGAATTGTACAGTTGGAAGGGATTTCCATAGGTCAACTAGTGCAATCCTCTGCAATGCAGAAATCACAGCTAAAGGAGCACTGACAGAAGGCTATCCAATCTCTTTTTAAAAACCTTCAGTAGAGTTGAGCCCACCACCTTAGGAGGTAATCTGTTGTACTGTCAAACAGCTCTTCCTCTCAGAAACTTCTTCCTAACAATTAGAATCTCCTGGTTTAAGTAGTATTCTGGAGCAGCTTGCTCCATCTACTATGTGACAGCCCTTCAGGTATTTAAAGATGACCTCTAAGTCTTCTCTTTCCCCATGCTAAACATGCATGCTTACATGCTAATCAAACATAGCTACGACTAATTGTTAGAGGAAACACTTGTCATGAATATGTTCTTTTACTCCCATTGGAGTCACACACCAGAGCCTACATTAGCCTGTCTCAGCTGTGTTCCTCCAAATGTTGTTGGGACTACAACTCCCACCATCCCTCACTATTGGCTATGCTGGCTGGTGCTGATGGGAGTTGGAGTCCAACACTTTCTACATTAAAATTTGCCCTGTGAAATGCAATTGAATCCTGCCCAAAAAGCAGTTAGTGGTGTAAATCAATTTGATCCTTTGCAGTCATCAAAGTTAAATTTAAAAGTCTTCCCTGTAAATCAGTTTGAAGTGAGTGCTGGCAGGGAAACTGACATACCTCCCTTTTATTTGCCTGCAGAGATAGATAGAGAGATATAGACAGAAGAAAGAAAGAAACATAATTCAAAGCACTCACAGAGGAAATTACAAATGACACAATAATGATGCTGAAAGAAAAACAAATTTATCAACACATTTTTTTCTCCTTTTATCTTTATGCCTTGGCACATCTGCTGGTTGCTGAGCCACTCCTAGGGAAAAAAGGGCAGTGGGTGACCAGGTAAGCTGGCATTCTTGGATGAAGGTACTAGCTCTTGGATAGCTGCCCTGGAATACAAGCTGAGCTCCCCGAAGCTTGCTATTCTTCTCAGAAGTGGCCCTGTCCACATGGCAGTGAGCTGTGTGGTCAAACTAAGGTCATGCCCAGATTATCTCCCAAGATTCCCCTTCCTATATGTGAGAACACAGGGTATCCAATGTTAACTCTACTTAGAGATGACCAACTGAAATTTTTAGGAATGGCTAACTTAAGTACAGTAACAGACCCACGCTGAGTAAAACTTAGTTGGCTGCAACCCATAGGTCCATCAAGCTCAGTTTTGTCTAGGTTTACTGGTCACAGCTCACCAGGATTTCAGAAAGGGACCACTCCTATGCTCTAACACTGAGGTATTCAATCAAGACAATCTTCCATTTGTCTTGCTTTGACCATAGGAAACTGCCTTCTTCTAGGGCAAATCGTGTTTTTCAACTATCTCAATATTTGTCTACTTTGAATGGTAGTGGCTTTCTAGGGTCTCAGACAGAATTCCTCTTCTCCCTCCAAAAAGCCCTGTTCCATTTTAATTTCATTTCACTGAATTTCACCAACAGTTTGTTTTTTTGTGGAGTGGGGTTTACTATTGTCAGTGAAAACAGCACAACTTCCTTATATTTTCCTAAGGTCTTGGCAAGTGGCTATTTTATCTTGGCTGCCATTTTGAATCCTTTGTGCTGCCCAAAATCTTCTGTTGCTGCAAGATAATGCGTGGTATGTGTGTGGTGGCCACACAAAAGAGTGGAGAATATTCAGATAAATCCTGCAAAGTGGACCACATTTTCTACGCATGAGGGGGATGTGTGCAAAAGAGACAGTAAATTTCAGCAATTCTGTTTACTGAGAAATTTTAGCTCAGCTCTGAGTAAAATTCCTGAATGGAGACATCATAAAAATGGGGTCCGAACATTCCAAAATTGCTGAGCTTGCACAGAGCAACTGGGAGAGAGCAGAGGAGGTGGGAATGGCTGCATACACAAATACCTCCTACCTTCCTTCACTGTTCAGAGACATAGTTTCATAAAAGACATGTTGACAGTAAAAGAATATAAATTACTGGTATGTTGACAGTAAAATACAATAAATTCAAACCACAGATGGTTGAAAAATACATCATTGTACCAGTGACCAAACCAATTCAAAATATACACAGTACTGCCTGGGATAACGCTGTTGGAGGATTTACAAAAGTATTATTTCACTCCTATACATCTATACAACCAATTATTTCTTGGCTGGGTGGCCAGCTCCAGAGGGGGAAAAGGATGTGGCTTCCAAGACTAGCAGAGGGTACATAGCTCCCCAAAGTGGTTTGCTGGGTGGGTCAGAGCTGCAATGCTAGCTTCCTGGCAGGTGGTTACTGGTAGGGAGAGGAGCAAGGTGGCAGGCAGGTCAGCATGGTGCAAGTGCACTGGCGAAGTCAATCTGGCACTGCTGCTGGTGCATTTTCCCTGTATGAATCTTCCTGCTGCCTTGTCCCTCTCACTCACCAGTAAGCAACAGCGATCCATCTGCTGGGAAGCTGGCATAGAGTTGCACTTCTCCATACAGTGAGCTGCTTCTGGCTCTATCACAGTGCAAGGGATGCCTAAGAAGGCTGAGGATGCTTCAGTTTGCAACAGTCAACTTCCTATTGCAGATTAAGAGAGCACATTGAAAGTGCTCTGCTGGAGTCCCCATAACTGCTGCCAGTCCTAAAGCCAGCACTGTCTACAATTCAGTCAAGATCTCTTTGTTTCCCACCCCATCCATTCTCCCAGGGTCTAACTAGTCTGTGTTACAATAACCACTCTTTATTCTTTTTCTTTGTTATTGATGTTTCTTTTCAAAGAAGAGTTTTCAGCCTCTTCCCAGCCGATGTCTCAGTAAAGACTCTGTCCTCCATTTAAATGCTTATAAAAATGCCTTTCGTAAAAATGTAACAAGACTTTTTTACACTACACAAAATATAGAGCAGCAATGAAACATCAATAAAAATCTCAATGAATACTGATTGGTAAAAAGATAATTTACTATGTAGTAATTAGTATGGAAAGAGGGGGAAAGCCCCTCCTATTGGTGCCATCGGTGCTAATTACTAGGGTGTGTGTTCACCAAGAACTCAGCTGGGAAAGGAATGCTAAAATCTTCTCTCTTCATGTGCTGTGGTGCTGATGATTATTCTCCTCTGCATCTGGAATTTTATTTATTTATTTAAAAAAAACAGTGACAAGATTGCTCATCACATTGTTATTGTCAGGCCCTCTGATTCTGTGTGCAATTTAGGAGAAGGATCTGGGATTGCAGGACCTGCTGGGGAATGACCAAAAAATGCACTGCCATAGACAGGAGAAAGAGGTTAAGAAAGAGCAACTGAAATAAAAACATACATATATCAAAGACGAGCACAAAACCAATTGTTCCTAACCTAACAAAGCAGAAGGACACGGTCAAGAAGGAAGCAAATATGAGGGGTGAGGAACCTGTGTCCCTCCATCTGTTGTTGGATTCCATCTCTCATCAGCCACCCAACAGTCAGGGTTGGTGGGAGATGGAGTCCAGCAACAGCTGAGCCTTTACCAACCACAGGCCTCTAAGAGGCTGTTGATCCCCAACTCCCATCTAGCCCAACCTGCATGGCCAACTTCTGGGTGAGCAACAGCTTTTGGAAAGGATGACCTGAACTATTTGGGAAGGGTTTACAAAATAGCATTGACTTCAGAGAAGATGCTGGGGACTTTTTAATGCAGCTATGGCACCTTCCAGCATAAATTATGCAAATTAAATGCATTTGAAATTGGGTTCCTGGTCCATCAGAGTTATTGGGAAAGTGCTTTGAAAGGAACTAACTCTATAACCTGACCACTAGGAACTCTACTAGCACAGCACTCCTCCTAGTTTCCTGAAATATCGTTCAAACTTATCTTCATTTTCTTGAGGACGAGAAACATTTGGGGGGGAGCATAGAAAACAAAACAGTGCAATTCCCAGTGGATTGTATCCAATTAAGTTCTACTCAGTGTAGACCTACTGAAGTGAACAAACTTAAGTTAGTCATGACCATCAATTTTCTGTGTAAGACTACATTGGATACAACCCACGGTATTGAACTATACACCCAAATACCAAATTCCATACTTAGGCTTACTTTTGTATGGAATCACAGAATAGACCCAGTCCTCTTTCCATGCAAATCCCTCTGCTAAGTGACAGAAGTGCATTATTTTTTTAATAATAAAAAAATGAAGGTCAGTGCAAATGTAATTATGTAACACAGACCCTTAAGTTAGCACTAAGAAACTGGGACCAGGTTGGGAAATTACAAACAGACCCTGTGCCCCAGACTCTCCTCTACTGCAGACAAATCCCCCCCCCCTTTGCAGACAAATTCCTGAACCAAACCCCTTTACTATGGTTGGAGAAGGGAACCAGGCAGTTTGAGACAAGACACCGTGGTCACTCTGGTGGAATCCTCATGGTCCTGGGAATTAGGTGATCCTGCAAAGGGGAATCCCATTCTCTGGAGGCCTTTGCACAGGAGAGAGGAGAAGTTGACTTTAACCATGGTTAATACAAAACCAATACTAATTATGGGACATAACATCTAGCCATGTTTAAGAAGCATGGGAGAATCCCCTGCATGTGAGAGGAGAGAGGGTGAGAGGAAGGGGAAGAGGGCATGTGATTCCATAAGCTGCTCCTGTTTACTTACTCTAGTAACCATCTAACATTATATACCATTTACACCAGGAGTATATAAATCCCCCCTTAGGTAATTTATTCAAAAGCTCTTAATATTTATCCTAAATTTACATTGCAATTGTTGAATGTTGGCTTTGCAGCTCAGGTTCCTTCTATCATTTCTCCCAGTCTTCTGACAGACATCATTTCATAATGACCTGCCAACAGACTGAGGAGAAGATCATTTGGCCTGCATTCCCGCCCCCTTACACCATTTTGTTGGCTAAAGAAAGAAAGTTTGCACAGTCTGTACTCACCGCAATCTCTGTTACTAAAATATCAGTAATACTTCCCAAGACTGTGACAAAATCAAAGATGTTCCAGGCATCACGAAAATAATTCTGTAAGATCAAAAGCAACAACAAGCAGCATTACTCAGAAGTTTAAACTGCATACTAAGCTGCAATCCTCACCCCACTTACCTGACAGCAAACCCCATTTAATTCAATGGGAGTTACATCTTAGTAGATATGGGTAGGCTTGCATCCTAAGTCAGTTCTCTCCAATCTGATGCCTTTCAGATGTTGGGGGACTACAACTCCCATAATCCCTGACCATCAGCTGTGCTGGCTGGGACAGATTAAGTAGAAGTTGAACGACATCTGGAAAGCACCAGGTTAGTGATGGCTGATCTAAGTCATTTCTCTGGAAAATACAGACCTCAATAATTTGTTGTGTGCACCATGCAGTTTGATGGGAAGAGTGAGTTTCCTATGTTACACCACCCCTGAATTGCAATTTAGCTAGGAGGATCTCTAAAATGAATTGCAGAATTGCAGCAGCCTCATAAAGCTACAAATGCTACAAGCCTACAAAATACCGTATTTTTCGTTCTATAGGACGCACCTTTTCCCCTCCAAAAATGAAGGGGAAATGTGTGTGTGTGTCCTATGGAGTGAATGCATGCTTTTGCTGAAGCCTGGAGAGTGAGAGGGGTCGGTGTGCACCGCCCTCTCTCGCTCTCCAGGCTTCAGGCAACTATCCGCAAGCCTTCTGAGCACGACGGGATAGCAGCCTGAAGCCTGTAGCCCGGGGAGCGCAGCCCGGGCTCCGAAGGCTTGCGGATAGCAGCCTGTGCTGGGGGCTGGCCCTGCGGCTGGGGGGGGAAATATTTTTTCCCTTTATTTCCCCCCCTAAAAACTAGGTGCGCCCTATGGAGCGAAAAATACGATATTTTACGCCATCTGCTAAGAGGTTGGAACCTAAATTTTGATGCTGGATGCAGAGAAGGGGAGGCATCCTTCTTAGTTTGATCTATGGTCCTAACTAGGGAAGGAGCAGAACATAAGAAGAGCCCATCCAAACTAGCATCGTCTTCTCACAGGGGTCAAGCAGGTGCTCCAATGGGAAGCCCTCAAGGAGAACCTGAGCACTTGCGATTCCTGTCAACTTGTATTCAGAGGCCAACTAATTCTAGTTTCCTCCCCATTGCCATCCTCATTGCTAACAGGCAGTGCTACTCTCTTGCACTGGTTTTAAGTAAGGAGCCAGGCAGATGGAGACTAGTTGGGAACAGAATGAGGTTGGTGGGGCAGTGTCCCATTCACCCTAACGCAGCAGCCTCCACTGATCAAGAGACGTAATGGAGCAGCCTCCAGGCTTCCAGTAGTGGAGGCAGAACATAGCCATTGTGAGGCAATGACTTTGGAAAGGCCACAGATTTCCCCCACTCCTGCTTGACAAAATTCAGCAATAAAACAAAACAGAATGGTACACTTTTGAAACAAAACCAGATTCATTGGGAACAGCAAAAACCCAGGAAGAAATATGAAGAAGTGGAATTTCAGGAGCATTTCTGGTGCTGGATGAGAGAGGACAATGAAAAAAGCCAGCTCATACCAGGGCGCCAAAGGCAATGATCTTCAGCACACACTCCAGAGAAAACATGGATGTAAACACAATGTTGAGGCATTTCAGCATATCTTCATATGGCTGTGGGGCACCATAGAACTAAATCAAAGAGAAAGAAAACAGGTTACTGGAAAACATGGGTTGCAATCACTCATGCATTGCAGGGTGTTGGACTAGATGGCCTATACGGCCCCAACCATACAATCTTATTATTCTCAAACTCTTCTGTAAAGGGTTTTTTAAAGTTTAGTTTCATCCTCGTTATTCTTTTTTTAAAAAAAAAAAAATAGTTGTTATTAATGATTTTGTTGTGTTAGAAAATAGACAAATAAGTGGAGAAGAGTACAACTGGGGGTAAAGAGGGAAGAGTGATGGGGGTTGTTCTTTCGTTCTATTGCCTAGTGTTAATGTAGGGGTTTGTGTCAGCATGACGTGGATAGGTCCTTTGTATATATATTGATTTGTATGCTGTTGCAGCGGGGATAGGTCATTGACCTGTTGTGCTGTGTATATGATAAAGCGGAACCACACTGGGGTAAAGGCATCCTTCCCCCCCCCCCCCGGGTCCTTGTGCTAATTTAAGTTTTCTGGCTAACTTTTCTAGTAGGGCAGTTTCCCATGCATTTTGGTACCAGTGGTCTATGTTCACTCCTGATAGGTCTTTCCAGTGTCTGGTATCTACAATATATAAAATATTACTCCAAGACACCACAATTAAAAATCAATGAGAACACATCATAGGATACGAAATAAACTCTACCCAGTGGTCAAAAACGTGGTCTAAACAACAATTTAAATTCATCTCAGTCAAAAAAGAGAGAACACTCTGAAACTCATCTATGATGCTACCTAACACCAAGGAAGTTTTCACTAATATACCCAGAAACCTCATCTAAATGCTGGAGAGGCTGCACCTCCATAGGCATATACCTCCACTTGTGCTGGGAGTGCCCCAAAGTGCAATCCTTTTGGATATCGGTGATGCAGAAAAATCTCCAAAGTATCAAAATCGGTAGTAGAAGTAACTCCAGAATCAGCCTTATTAAATATCTTCCAGGATAACAATGCACATGCACATGACAAGGAACTCATAAGTCACTTACTCACAGCAGCAAGAAACACCCTCCTACTTATTCTTTATTGTTGAAGTTTGTTAATGTTCATGCAGGAGCCAGGAGATGTATTGCCTTTATTTCCATCATAGCAGGGATGTGGAAAAATGTGGCCCTCCAGATGTTGTGGAACTACAACTTCCATCACCCTTCATCATTGGTCATTGTGGCAGGGGTTGATGAGAGTTAGTCAAACAACACTTGGCTGGTCAGAGGTTCCCTGCCCGTGCATTAAGAACATATGACGAGC
This sequence comes from Podarcis vaucheri, assembly GCF_965113315.1. NCBI lineage: Eukaryota > Metazoa > Chordata > Lepidosauria > Squamata > Lacertidae > Podarcis > Podarcis vaucheri. The sequence goes on along the minus strand of NC_138758.1, from coordinate 43,350,835 downwards.
CTATTGGATCAGGCTAGTGTCCAATCCAGGTCCAGCATCCTGTTCTTACAGTGGCCAACCAGATGCATATAGGAAATTTGAAAGCAGGACCTGAGTGCAACATCACTCTTGCCTCCTGCAGGTTGCAGGAGTTGGTATTCAGAAGCTTATGGCCTCCAACAGTGGAGAGAGAAAATGACCATCAAGGACAGTAGCAGTTGATAACCCATTTCACTAAGTACTCATTGAATTAGCACACTCTCACGAGAACTGCTAGCTCCCCTGCCCCCTTCTTAAAAAATAAAAGGCAAGGAAATCAGCAACCTTCATCATCAGCACAATGGTGTTGAGTGCGATCATGACCATGATGAAATACTCGAAAGGAGGAGACACCACAAACTTCCACATCTTGTACTGGAACGACTGCTTGTTTTGAGGCATGTAGCGGGTCAGGGGTTTGGCACTTATGGCAAAGTCTATACAGGCCCTCTACAACAAAAGGAAGAGAGTGGGGGAAATCAATTGAGGAAAAGATCTGCTCACAATTTTCACCTGCATCCAGAGTTAAGGAAAAGCTTCCAGATCCACAGTTGGCTCTTTTACATGCCTAGCCAGGAGTAAGCTATGAGGAAGGGCCATAGCTCAGTGGTAGAGCATATGCTTTGCATGCAGAAGGTCCTAGGTTCAATCCCTGGCATTTCCAAGTAGGGTTGACAGAAAACTCTGCCTGAAATTCTGGAGAGTCATGTGCCTGTCAAAGCAGACTGTACTGAGCTACCTGTTTAAAGTGTCTGACTTATACGGACACTTCTTATTAGGGGAAGGGTCATAGTTCAGTGATAAGAGCATCTGCTTTGCATGCTCCCAGTACGGCTGGGAGAGACTCCCTGTCTGAAACCTTGCCAGCCAGTGTGGACAGTGCCAAGCAAGGTGGACCACTGGTCTGACTCTGTATCAGACAGCTTCCAATGTTAGCACAATGGGATGGGTTAAACAGCAGATGTCCTGGCATATAATGGAAATACTTTGATTTGCAAATTGATGTTGAGATATCTAATTTTGTCAGGGAGGCAAAAAATCCCTCAGGGCTGGATGCTTAGCTAACCCTGCAAATATGAAAAAAGAGCCTTTCTCCATCTGGTATCCTGAGAGAGTACCTCATTTTTCTCAAGGCTGCATTCAGACATCACTTTGTCACCCTGCTCCTGGAAGGTGATGATGATCAAAGCCACAAAGATGTTCACGAAGAAAAAGGGGAAGACGACAAAATACACCACATAGAAGATGGACATCTCCATCCGGTACCCAGGGCTTGGGCCTTGGTTCTCATACGTTGCATCAACAGAATGCTTTAAAACACTGTGAGAAGGAGGCAGAGAAGGAGCAGGCAGAAATTTGGATGAATGGCTGTAACTCTGCATCTACTTTGCATGCAGAAGGACCCAGGGCTTGGGAAATACTCTTGTCTGAACCCCACCCCATCGCCCACCCCACCACAAGGCACTAACGTGCCATACAAACTTACGTTGGCCACCCCTCTCCTGTGGAGACAGTGAAGAGTGTCAACAGAGCCCAGAGGACATTGTCATAGTGGAATTCGTACTTCTTCCATTGCCTGGGCTGAGCTTGCACATCATCTTTTGCATAATCCAGATACTGGCCCCTGGAAGGAAGATGGGACACAGAATCAAAACAGGAGAATGTGGCGCTGGGCCTCACTTATGATCGGTGCTGACACCCTCCATGAGTCACCATCCCTCAAATATGCTGCCTCCATTAACCACCATTGTAATTATTTACTGCTCTTTTTCTTCCTCAGAATGTAAGTTTAGCATTGTCAGTGTGGACAAATGCTAAGCTATATAGCATCAAAGGTTGACTCTGTATATGGCAGAATCCTGTTTGCAACTGCATATTCAAAGGCTTCAGTATGATCTGGAAACCTGATTGCTCCAGATTGTGTGGATTATTTATTTTATTTTTTGCATAAACAAGGGCTCTATTCTTGCAGATGCTCATGCCAAGCTCATCACCCCATGTGGTCAAGGCTGGAGGCAGCCACATGGTCTCATTCATGCATTGGTCGACATGTGGGTGATAACTTCTGAATGGGGTGTTTGTGTTAGAAATAGAAGAAGATGAGCCTGTTGGATCAGCCAGTGGCCCATCTAGCCCAACATCCTGTTCCCACAATGGCCAACCAGAAGCCTATGGAAAGCCTGTAAGCAGTGCTCTCTGCTCCAGCAACTCTTCTTCAGGATACTGCCTTTGACTGTGAAGGCAGAACACAGGTAGTAGCCATTAATAAAGATCCTCCATGAATATGTCCTTTAAAGCCATCCAAGTTGATGGCCATCACTAACATATGTGGGAGCGAGTTCCATAGTCTAACTCTACATTGCCTGAAGAAGTACCTTGTTTTGTTTGTCCTAAATCTTCCATCATTAAAGTAGGACTTGAGCAAAAAAAGCCCTCTCTCCTCCTGAGGTTTCTATCAACTGGTCACCAGAAGCATACTACTTCTGATAGTGGGGATAGAATATAGGCATCAGGGTTAATAGCCATTGACCCTGATTGCTACATTCTATCTCCACAGTTGGTAGGTGGTATGCTTCTGAATCATAGTCTGCTTGCCACCCATGGAACCAATGAGCAAGTAGGCAATGGCAGCTACTTCTCCTCTTCCTGCTCACCACTACAGTTGTTGTTATCTGCTTGTTCACTCCCTCTGGGCATGAGGGAGAGGCCGGTGGTCTGCAAATAGTAAAGAGATGCAGGAGATCCAGGAGGCCCTTGTCACTGCACCTCTTGCTCAGACCTTAGAAGAACTAGTTCAAGTTCAAGTTCAACTTGTCTCCCAAGGATCTAATTCCAGTTCATATTTGTCCTTTTACAAACCAAACCAGTTCACATTTAGTTCATAGTTCAACCAAATGGTCATTGGGGAAATCCCCCCCCCCCGGCATTCAGAATATTACAAACTGCTGTGCTGAAGTATAAAAGCAGGAGTAAGAAAACATCAAAACACACATACAGGATGGAACATAAATTGTTTATTTCCCCAACCATTATTATTTTTAAGTTTAAAGGCATTTATGAGGAGTAGAAAAACACATGTAAGAGAACAAACATGAAGATGAACTAGAAATCATTCAAATTCTCCAAAAGTTAATCCACGTTCAGTTCACCCAGCAGTTATGAGTACTTTTGGCTGTAGTTTAGAGTTTTTGGCATTAGTTCACTGAACTTCATTAATCTGAACTAGTTCACTTCAAGCTCTGGGGTAAGAGTCATAGCTCAGTGATTGAGCATGGGCTATGCATGCGTATGGTCCCAAGTTCAAGTCCTGGCATCTCTGCCTGAGACCCTCTGCTCCAAATCCTGGAAAGTTTCTGCCAGTCAGTGTAGAGAAACTGAGCTAGATAGACCCAGTGGTCTGACTGTACAAGCTACCTATGCTTCCTGAGTTCACTGCTCTTGCAGGGGCACAGGACCTCAGCAGGAGCCCAACCATCCTAACCCTTCACACTGGAGCTGCTCTCAAGCTCTAAATTCCTGCATTGCAAGAGAGAAACACTAGAACTTGTAACAGGACTAGATTACCCTTAGGACCCTTCCAACTCAACAATTACAAGATTCTATGAAAAGGCACTTGACCACCTTCTTGTGACCAGGTCCCTGAGCTTCTCACACACCAGTCACAAGGAAGGACACAGCAAAGGAGATGCCCCATCCCTCCAGCCAAAGCTTAGCTCAGGTCTTTTCAACCAGGTCATACTGTGCATCAAAACATATTTATCTGTTTGATCTGGGCACCTGCAGTCTTTTTCCAGCTCCTTGGACTCGTCCGTGCAGTAGAAGAATCGCCCTTTGAAAAGCTGCACCGCTATGACTGCAAAGATGAACATGAAGAGCATGTAGACAATGAGGATGTTGAGGACATTCTTCAGAGAATTCACCACGCAGTCAAAGACTGCCTGCATATAAGAGGGGGAGGGGGATTCAGAAACAGAATCCATGGTGAAGTATAAATCAAAGCAATTTACAGCAATAAAAACATAAAACCATACAATAAAAACCATTAAAAACGGACAGCAATTAGCCATTTTGGAAAGATGTATTCTTAATTGCCTGCATAGGCCTGGTGGAATAGAAAAGTTTTCAGCAGGTGTTTAAAGTTGGCAGAGAAGTCGGCAGAGTATTCTTATAAAGCCAGATTGGCTTGGATCCTGCCCTCTGCAATGGGAAAAGCTCCTTCTGTCTGTGAAGTGGGATTCAGTGGATATGAAGAGATATGGCACAGGTGACTGCAGAGGCAGGTCCAGGGATAAGGAATAGCAAGGGAGAAAGTGGAAGAAGGGACTGGCAGCAGGGGTCAAGGGTAACAAATCAGTAGAGAGGGAGGGAGCAGCAGCAATTGGAGAGGCCAAGGTAATCATGGATGGATATGAAGAACAGAGATAGGCAAATCTATCAGTTTTCATTTCTCTTCATTTCTCACTTTACCTATCTTAAGAGCAGCTCTTCATCAGCTTTCAAAAAAAAAAAGTCTTCATGAAAATTCATCAGCATTTTAGTGTGGTATTTTTTTCTCAGTAGGCACATTTTTGTATACCAGTTTGCCCAATATTTACATTTTCCCATAACATGTTCACTTTTGAATGTCCCTTCACTAATATGTGCATTTTCATGCATACTTTCCACCAATATTTTGTCCACATTATTTTCCCTAATTTTTGTCTGCAGCTGAAGAACTGCAGCGCAAAATTTGTCCAATTTTGAAGTGTGTTTTGGTCCTTGAATTGTTTTGGAAAATGGCAAATTAGGTCAGTTTGCCTTGAAATGTGAACCAAATCAAATTCCACACCCCCCACATGCACACTCAGAAATGAGATTATGCACTACCTCATCTGCCAGGGCAGATGGATTGAGGATTACATCATACCTTCAGTTTTGGCAAACGTTTGATGGTCTTCAGAGGCCTAAGGACTCTCAGAACTCTCAGGGACTTGATGGTGTTTATATCTTTGCCTTTGTTCCCTCTGCAAGGCAAGAGCACATAAAGGACAAATGAAGACCTTTGATTCTTGCAAGATTCAGGCAAAAGCCTGGAAAATCCTCACCCCAGGCTGGACATTGCTGCAAACCTAACCAGGTCCACTCAGAAGTGAGTCCTACTGTATTCAATGGGGCTTATTTGTGTGTAAGTGGGGTTTTCAGCCCAACAGTGCAATCCTAACTGTGTCTACTCAGGCATAAATCCTGTTGAATCCAATGGGACTTACCTGCAGGCAAGTGGGGTTAGATTGCAGACTAAACCCTCCCCTCCCCCCTGAACCTGGCTCAATCTCTTTTGGTGTGGCATTACAACATAGCAAAATGCAGGTAAATTTTCTTTTCTGCAAGGTTGAACAAGAAACAGAGGGCACAACATATGAAGATATGGTTATGGGAGCTCCTGCTGGGGACTTCTGCCCCAACTCAACTGCCCCCAATATATTCCAGCCTTATATTTGAATTTTCAGCTTTTTTCATTACCCCCACCCCAGAAAGTCCCCACTATACAGAAACTCCAAGGAAATACATGCAACCAGACATTCCACCCAGTTGCTCCCACCTCCTAATCTTTCAGCCAATGAATGCAAAGGCACTGGGATGATTGACAAGTACTTAGGCAATAAGTACCTAAAAATAATTTGAGATTAAATTTTATTTTATTAAAATTAATCCAGTGAACCAAATCACTTTAAGAAGCATACCTCTTATATTGAGATGTTTGCTGAGATTAAAAATTCCCCTATTTATGCCCACTCTCTCATACTCCAGGCTATTAAAATGTGTAACAGCCTACGTTTGTCAACCATGCCCAGGCATTTGATGAAGACCCTTTCACAAAATGTAGGGGAGGAGGAAAATCTATTTTCAAAGGGAGGGAGTCAGCAGAGTTGTTATCTGTGTCACCATCAGAGCAGGACTTCAGGGCAGACGCCCATGGCCACCATCAGCAGGATGAGCAGGAAGGTATACAAACTCAGCAGTTTGCATTGTTAAGTTACATACATTACCATCTGTAGAGTGGTGGAGGTGTAGGACCATTAAACCCTGAGTCTAAAATTACCTATCTGCACCACTGCCTAAGATTCTTAATGGAAGGAGGGTGGCGGTGGAATCAGATCTAACCTTTCCCTTTCAATTGGGGTGGGGAATCTTTATGGCCCAGTGTGCCAGATCTTCATCTCCCCCACCCCCTGGGACAACTTGGGTAGGTGGGCAAGGACCACCCACCTGTCAGTCAACTGGCATAATGATGGCAGGTGATTCCCAGGCGGGTGGTCTTGCCTACCTGCCAATGAGGAGAGATTGTGGGGAGATTGTGACCAAGCAGGACTGAACTCCACATGCATCATCTGATATATCAGGGGTTCAGTCTTGCTTTCTCCAGGATTAAGCGTTGTAAGCACCCAGTCCAGCCATGTTTCTACATGGCAGGTGTAGGACAGATGGGCAGAGTCTTTGGAAAACAACCTTGCAGGCCAAATCCAGCTCACAGGCTGGAGGTTCCTCACCCACTGCTATAAATATATTGCCCCTCACAGGGGAAACCTTTTGGTGACATACAGCTACCCTGAAGGATGCATCACAAGGAAACGCCTCCCTAGACTAGGGAGCCTGTGGCCACCTAGATGTTCTGGGACTCCATTATTCCTATTTATTGACCATGCTGGTTAAGACTAGCAAGAGTTGGTCCAACAACACATGAAGGCTCATAAGTGTCTTATCCCTGCTCTAGGCAAACAGAGAGAGAAAGAAGATCATGATGGTGAACCAAAGAAGACACATGTCCCTCAGTCTGAAAGACTCCATTGGTTTGCTTGCTTTTCCATCTCATGGGCCCTGCCTAGTTTCCTCTTAAGACGGCATGCCACTCAAACCATGCCAAGCCATGTAATATATGCACACATATTACATGCCTGTAGTGATAAGCGGTGGTAACCTCTGAACTGTTCATGCACATGTGTGGGTTTGGAGAGGTGGTGGTGGTGGTAATGGTGGAGTTATAGCCAACAGAGGTTGGTGGCATTTCTTTCTTCTCAAGCGTGCAAAGTTCATTTTTAAGGCAAAGGTCTCTTTGCCTCCATATCAGCATCTGGAATGGGAGGAAAAAGGTCCCCCACTCCTATATTAAAGTAGTGAGACAGGTCAATCTGCTTGGGAAAAGTAAATGAAGTCATTCAGAAGGGCTCTTTGTTAAGAAGCAGTGGAGGTAAGAATGGGAGGCTCTGTCAAGTTTGGTTTCTCTCAGTTTCACATTTTTCCAATCTAGGTCATTTCTCCAAGTTTCAACATGTATGCAATTTTTTTTAAGTCGTTCAGAAAATTCATCAGTATTTTAGTGAGCATTTATCTAAATATATACACTTCTGTATGCAATTCTTCCTAATATGCATGTTTTTACAAAGCAGTTTCTCCTGATATAGTGCATTTTTGCACATCATATGCACACTTTACCCTGTTATGTGCATTTTTGCACACTTTACCTAGCTAGAGATCTGCACTGCAAAGTTTTGCAAAGTTATAATTTTGAAGGCTGGCTGATTCATTTTGTGTATCATTCTGTAAATTGTGAATTAGGTAGTTTGGGGTTTAAATGCAAACTGAATAGAATCTCTCCCACCAGAATCTCCAGTCTGAAGGTAGTCTTCAGCTGCAGCTAAGTCTTACTATGGCTAGAGTGAATTTATTAACTGGCAAAAAGCCAGTTTGCTTGTTGTCATCTTTTGATGACGTACAGTCAATTCATTCTCCAGACAGACAGAGGAGACCAAGTAGTTTGGCCTCTTAAAAGGAGGCAATTTCATCCACGGCAGGTGTGGGACATCTCTGGTTCTTCAGATGTTCCTGAACCCCAACTCCCACCATAACTGGCCTTTAGTGGGGCTGATGGGTGTCATAGCTGAGCAACATCTGGAGGGCCAAAGGTCTCCCACACCTTGTCTAGGGATATCCATACCCAGGAGTTAAATAGAAAACAGACTTATCTGTAGCAACTTATAATACACATACCTATACAAAACCTCATATGCAAAACCTCTTTTGTTCCAATGGAGGGAGGCAAGATAAAATGACCCACATTAAAAATCATAGCTAAAAAAAACCTTGGTGAATAGGAAGGTCTCTACCTTATGCTAAAAAATAAACTGCACAAATCAGGTGGCAGGTGAGGCTCTCTGGGGACGATGTACCTTCCCTCTCTTTACCTGAGTCTCCTCTTTTGACTTCCATATTGCGTTGATGAGATTGCTGTATTCTATGTTTTATGAATGTTTGAATTTTAATGGATTTTAATGCTTGAGTCTACCTGTGAACTGCTTAGAAGCCTATTTTGACATTAAGTGGTGTACAAATTAAATAGCAGTACTGTTAATAGCAACAGCAAAGGAGCCATTATCTGAAGAGCTCTAGGCTTGGTGACCATGTACCTCACTTCATTTAGGATCACTTCGGACACCTGGATCACAGCCTCTAAAGAGAGCCTTCGGGGGGGGGGTCATCTTTCAGATAAGTTTTTTATGACTCCAAAGATTAAAGCCAACTCTTCAGGTTGATTTGTAGGTTAAAGCTAGCACTGGGAAAGATCCTGGGAGCCATTGTGGCAAGTATAGCATTTGCATAATACAACTGGCATAATGTCCAGGCCCAATTAACAATCCAATTTTGGTCGTGTTGCAATTCTAGGCTTGATTTTAAAGGCACTGCAGTCATTGAAGTGGACGGCTCCCAGAACAGCTAAGCTCCAGGGCAGCACAGAGGGCATGGCTGCAATAGCATAAACCCAGCTGAAAGCTAACATGGGCAAAACATGAGCCCATTAGCTGAGGAAAGGCAATGTCACCAGATACTGAGAAAAATGACAGGCAGTGATGGAATCAGCATGACACAGATTGCCGGGAGGGTGTGGCTGTGTGAATGTGCAGGCAATCAACAAGCTGGCAAGGGACAACAGTAATGCATTACCCCATGAAACTCCTACAGAGAAGATCCCAGCGAGAAGAAGAGAAAGAAAGAGCAGAGTGTCAGTGGTGGGGAAGAAACACACACATCTATGCAACAACTCCAAAGCAATGACACAGAAGGTAACACCAAGGAAATCGGACCTCCACCCTCTCCATTTTCACAAAGCAAACGGGAAAGTGAAACAACCATGTGCTTGCATAGGTGTCCAAAGACATATTTTCAGTTTAGTGGCATGGATGGAAAGTCCTTTTCAGTCAAAGTGGCCTTCCCGATCATCCAGCTCCCATTACTCCTGACCTCCCATCCGCTCTGACCATGGGCCATACTGACTGGGGTAGATGGGAGTTTGTGTCCAACAAGAACTGACAGGCCCCAGGTTGGACTTGGGCTGAGGAGCCCAGATGCAAATGTCTCTTCAGGCTGTGAAATTTATCAGGTGATTTTGAGCCAATTGTTTTTTCACAGCTTAACTTACCTCACAAGGTTGCTTTGCAGCTAAAGGGGAGATTTCCCCAACCACATACACTACCTTGAGCACCTTTGAGGAAGGTTGGGTTAAACAAAATGTCAGCAATAATAATACTATGCACTGATTGTAGGTTTTATGTTAGCAGGTATCCCACTGGAGTTAGCCTCTCCTCTCATTTCCTTATCCATCAATTGCAGCTCATCACTTCTGGTTCAAGCCACGGAACAGCAGGCAAAGGATAAACTATATGAGAGTGAGGCAGTTTTGGTTTTCACTGTTAACATCAATTTTTGTCAAGTTTCTTATTTTTCTAATTTTCTAATCATAATTTTAGTTCCACATAAGTTCGCTTTTCTTTTTTAAGTCCTCATGAAAATTCACCACCATTTTAGTATGCATTTCTTCTGAAGGATACCTTTTCACAAGTGCCTTTTTAAGATATACGCAGTTATACAAGCAATTGCCCCTATTACAAGGGTGCAGAACCTTCAGCCCTCCAGATGTTGCAGGACTACAATTCCCATCAGCCCTAGCAAGCACAACCAATGGCCAGGGATAATGGGAGGGTGTAGTTCAGCAACATAAAGCAGATCAAGGATTCCCCATATGCACCCTATTATCATGCATTTTCCACTAATACATTGCTATGCAAACTTTACCCTGGCACGAGCATTTTCAAACACTAAATTCAGAGAAGTGTGCATGTTGAAGAGGGGCTATGTTTTGATTCATATGAGAAGTCTGAATTAGGTAGGCTCGTCTTGAAATGTGAACTGCAATGAATATCTCTTCCACCCCTAGTTAGGAAATCAGCTCCACCCACCTTCGCACATACACACACGTTCCACTAGCTGCCTGCTTGCAATGCACTTATATGAAGGTAGATAATTATGCCCAAAGCTCGCTATACTCCATAGATTCAGATATCTGAGCAGCTGGGATCTGCCCATTTCATTACTTTTTTGCGCTTTCCTGGTCAGTGGTAGCCATTTTGGGGCAAAAACCATGCAGGGAGAGAGGGAGAAAGCAAGATGGGGAAAATTAGAGAGCAGGAGAGATGGGACAAATCAGTTTTTCCTTTGTCTCTCTTTTGCTGGTTGGCTCCAGCCATTTCAGGAAGAAACCATGGAGAGATGGGGTGGAGAGATCGGACAAATCCTGGATCAGATTAAGTTCCCATAGGAATCAACTGAAATCAGGAATTTGTTATGTGAACACTCGCCTAAGGAACAGTTTCCAGGAATTGCATTACATTTGGTAAGTTGGACCTGTGTGTAAAAAGCCATCAGAGAATAAAGCATGATTTCTGGGATACAGACACTTGAAAATGGAGAAGTAATTTCCTTTCCAAAATACAATTATAAATGCAAACAGGCAGACCTGGAGTCTTGGGACCAACCTAGACGTTATGTTGTGTATGCAGTTAAGCTATTGCATGAGCAGCTTTCAAAATGGAAACTGCCATCATAAGAACCTGATATGAATCAGGCATCTGGTAAATGGTAGCAGGAAGGACAAAAGTCCTCTCTGAGTTGGGGTCCCAATCCCTATTGGGGGTTCTATACCTATTTGCATTTCTGGGAGATAAAATCTAGTCCCTTCAGTGGGAACTTTAACCCAATGTAAACAACAGGCATGCCCTCCCCCACCCCAATACATATCAGGACCACAGCAGGAGACAAAGGCCCAAATTTTCCATGATGAGGTTCCCATCCAGAATGGGTCCCCAACACCTGCAGATTTAATGGTAAGCACCACCGAACATCATTGGGCTTTCTTCCCAGCAAAAGGCATTGATTTGTATGGTAAGGTTGCTCAATTTGATGCTGTTAACAGAATGTCAAGATAACCTTCTCCTCCATTTTCACCATTGCGGATGAAATATTGATCAGCATTTGGAAAATCTTTACTCTGAAAGCTCTACAGCGTCGAAAGTATATTACTAAACAGGAGAACATTGCTACAATATTACTAGTAGCAGTATAATCACAAATACCACAAAAGTGTTTTCTTGCGGCCCAGACTGGAGAAAACAGAATGCAGTGCACTTGAACAGCAAGTATCTGTCATTGATCTATTAAGACACAAACACAGAATGGAGTGGGATGGGGAAAGATAGAGGCGAGCATCCTTGACTGCTCTTGATTCTGACAAAGGCAAGAGTGAGACTAAGGAGGAGGAGGGAGAAACAGACAAGCACTACCACCCCCTCGACCACTTATAAATAAGAAAGCAGACTGAGGCTGGCTTTTGCCCTGATTCAAGCAGCCTCCACTTGAGTCTGGTTAATATGCCTCTTTTCTTCAGCTGCCGTTCCAGCTATCTTGATATGAGATAGGAAGCAGGAGTTGTGTAACACTTTGCAAGAACAAAACATTCGATATTTGGCCTATTGTAAATAATTAAATTTACAAGCTGCCATGTACCTCCCCTCTCTTCCTCCTGCATGGCAGAGAGGAAAACTTTGGAATCTTTTCTTTTTATTTCACTGAACCACAGCACTCCATTTTGCCCAAACACTAAGAGTGGTTTGTTTCATCACAAACCATGGGTCGCGAAGCTGGCTTGTTTAAATGAACCATGGTGAGCATGAACCATGATCTCTGGTTTGATGGAAACGAGACACTGTGGTTAACTAAAACTGGAAGCTTCTGAAGTCCTCCTCTTGGCGTTGTGGGAGGAGAAGAGAGGAAGGTATATATATATATATCGAGAGCATGTCGCACTAAGACTGGAGCACCCAACATGTCTGATCACAACTCGCGTCATCATTCAGAGCCAGTATGGTGAAGTGATCTGAGTGTCAGACTAAGACTTGGGAAACCAAGGTTCAAATCCCCCTTCACACATGAAACTCACCTAAGGCCAGGCATAATCTCTCAATGTAATCTACCTCACAGGGTTAGTGTGAGAATAAAATAAGGAGAGGGGGAAACATGCAGGGCACCTTGAGTTCCTTGGAAGAAAAGTAGGATATAAATATTTTAATAAATAAATATAGATATACATAAATCCCACCCCATGCTGGATGAGGCTAACAGAAGTTGAAATTCGGAAGGATAGCCACATTCCCTACACACACACCAAAGGGCAGCATTTACAGAGTCATGGAGGTCAAGGAATTATTACCTTCTTTACTAGTGTTTTGTGGGCAACTGGTATGAAAATAGCAGGCAGGAGACACGTATGCTTGGGTAAGAAACCCGCCAAATTGCAGACGAACAGCTCCAGGGTCTTGTCTTGTTTTGTGTGTGTGTTGGGCCCCTTTAAATTTGATTTATTCATATATATTTTTGAGGGGGAGAGAATTAGAAGGGATCCACATTCCTCCCCTGTAGAGTTACAAGCAGCTATTCAATGGTAGTGCCTATATGCTAGGGCTGCCATATGTCCGGACATTACCGCGATTTGAAAGGTGATTTAAATAATAATAATAATAATCTTTTAATTAGTTTTACATAAATTTATACATTATAAACTTTAACCATTTCAAAACACATAAATAAAAAGGTTCTTTTGAACATTCGGACCTCTTCCCCTCCCATCAAAGGCGGAATTGATGTCCGTGGGGAACTTCCGAAAAGCTCAACAATTTTGGGGTGTCCTGGTTTTCACTTTATGAAATATGGCACCCCTACTATGCAGAGCAATGGAAGTGCCTTGCTGAGCAAAGTAGGTTGAGAGTGATTGAGGAACAGGATCAGCCTTGCCAGTGCTAACCCAACGTCACCACACTACAGACGTCTGGAGGGACACTCTTGCACTATTGCACAATGAAAGCAAGATAATGCTCCCCACCTGACCCCTGGGAACATTTCTGATATTAAAAGTTTTAGCAGGATGTGACAGGCTATGCACCGTTTGGAAACAAAGTAGTATATTTGTCCACAAACCTTTGTGGGCACAAAGAGTATTGAAAGTGGGACCCCCAATCAAATGCCCCATATCATCCTGAATGCACAATAAAAAGGACACCAGGAAGGGCCCCAACTTATATCACAACACTTCCAGTTTGTAAGGGTAACCCGCAGGGCCATCTTTACCCTGGGATGCAAGGGGTGCAGGGCACCCGGGCGCTGAATTCTGGGTGGTGCCAGGCGCCCACTGCTGAAGCCACCTAAGCTCTTAACTATCTACCTGTTATGAAATAATAAATAATCTTGATAAAGCTAGAAAAGCAAACACATATCACCGAAATGTATACCTACACTCTTGCGCAAATTAATTGAAACAAATCACATTTTCTATCTTGCTCATAATCCTGTACTCAGAACAAACACGAAAAGTCAGTTGATCATTAAGGTGTTGGAAGCCTGTAGCCAATAGAAGGAATGATGCGTTCACCACAATATATTGAGGTTCTATGAAAGAGAGTTATTCCAGAGCTGGGAAAGAGGTATCCTGATGGTACTGGGATATTGCAGCAGGACCTAGCCCCCTGTGGCACATCGAAAGTGGTGAAGAAATTCATGACAGAGCAGCAAATACAGGTACTTGATTGGCCAGGGAATTCCCTGGACGTAAATCCCATTGAGAATTTGTGGGCTATATGCAAAAGTCGCCTCTGTGCTGTATGACTACGCAGAAGCTCATTCAGGCACTGATTCAAGTGTGGTAATCAGCGCCTGAATCAGCTTCTGAAAATCAACAGTGACTGTTCGAAACTAATAGATTCCATGCCAAACTGTGTTCAAATGCTGCTTAAAAATAGCGGAGGTCGTATCTGTTACTAATGTACGTATATGTGAGTTTTGTACAATAAACTTCTAATTCATTGTTTGTTTCAATTAATTTGCACATGGGGTGAACTGTTTCACTAAAGGACTTTCAACTTTGTCCGCTCATTTACCAAAGACGCGCTTGTCATTCACAACGGCAGCGCTTGTCAGACGAGTCAACGACGGCATGTCATTCTCAACGGCTCCATGCATGCAAAATTAACTCTTACAAAATATTACGTTACATATTGTATTGAGCTGCCTGCTGGCTGCATGCAAGCCACGCGAGATCAGTCACGTCAAAGGTGCCGCTGACCCCAAGTGAAACATTGCAAATTGCATTTTAATTTCATCACTTACAGTTCAAATTCGTTTAGAGAAATAGATTTAAAAATAATGTTTATTTTCGCTATTTGTCGGCATTTTCTTTAACTACTTAGTACTTAGGGCTCTACTACACATGCATTTCAGCACGCGATTTTAGTTTTCCATTTCCACAAAAACATGCCCAGAGCACACACACACACTATGTATTCCATGAGCTGCATTTTTTTCTTCATTTTACGACAAATGCTAAAGTTAATTTGGGGTCTGAACTAAATTTGGGGGCGCTGGGAGGATCTTTGCCCCCTGGTGATTCATATGCTAAGGATGGCCCTGGTAATTTTAACATATATCCCTCCCACCTCCATGGCTAAATGACATTGTTTTTGGTGGACTACTTCATATTTGATGTTTAGAATATTTTCAGGTACATTTGCCAAGACTCTTTATGAAAGTCTTAAGTTTTAAGACAACCCAATGCTGTAATAGCAATCGCTCTGACTGTAAACTGTGCCACCTAACAGCCTTTAAATATACATATACAGATATTATGCAGACCCACTGTCTTTCCTGCCCCCTTCTTTTTTTTATAAGATATTTATTATAATTTCACAAATTATACAGACAAACACAACAATACAAACAAACAAACACAAAAAAGAACAAGTATAATTTCAAACCCTTATTTTCTTATAACTTACTTCTCCGACCTCCTCATACCTCCCCTTTCTGCATTCCAATTTCAATTTTAATTCAGCAAATCCTCACCCTTAAATTTATCTAATTTTTAACCTTTCTTTTCTTTTAACTTAATCCTTACAGCTGTAATCCACTTAAATTCTAAATCAGCATCATTCTAACATTCATTAATTTTGCAATATTTCTTAAGATAGTTCTTAAATTTCTTCCAATCTTCTTCCACCGTCTCTTTTCCCTGGTCTCGGATTCTGCCGGTCATTTCTGCCAGTCCCATATAGTCTATCATTTCCTGCCCCCTTCTTGGCCATGCATGAAGTGGCCACAAAATCCACCTCACCCTTTGCGAACCCATAAAACTATGCAAAGGAGGGGAAAAATATATCTGAAAGACCATCTCCATCCCTAATGACCTCCTCAGGTGCTAAGATCTGTAGAGTAGAGTTTCTTGGTAGTTCCATCACCCTCAGAGTGCAAGGAATGGAGGTCCACGGCAGGGTCCCTAAATTGTGTAACTCCCCCTCCACAGAGGTGCATCTAGCATCTTCACTGTACAGCTTCCACTGGATGCTTAAGTTGCACTTCTTTAACCCACCCCACCCCACACTTTGACAGGCAAAGTATTTTGCATTGTAGGACCCACCTCTTTAGTTGAATTTTGTGTTCTGTTCCATATGGCTTTATATGTCTTATAATTGTAATGGGTTTATCACTTTTTATAATTATATATTATATGGTTGTAGCCCACCCTGGAAATTTATGGTGGGCAAGAAATCTAATAAAATAAATAAATACATTGAGACTATAGTCCCACTCAGAGTAGGTTCATTGAAATTAATGAGCATAACTAAGGCTCCATCTGCACTATTTATTAAAAGCAGTATCATAGCACTTTAAACAGCCATGGCTTCCCCCAAAGAATCCTGGGAACTGTGGCTTGTTAAGGGGGCTAAAAACTTAATTGGAGGCAATCCATGACTCCAGAGTCTGCACATGTTTGGGGTCACCAAACTGAAATGGGAATTGCTTAACTCAACCACCCCCAAAAATAAGCTGTCACACCCATTGACATTTTGAGTTCAGTGTCACCCTGCTTCTTGATCCAGTAAACCCACAAAGTCCATAAGCGAAAACTACTTACGAAAAGGCGAAAGCCACCAGAGCCCCACTGACCACAATAAAATCCAGGATGTTCCAGAGGTCACGAAAATAGGCACCAGAATGAAGTATCAGGCCCAAGTCAATCATCTTCAGAGAAGAAACCAAAGCAAAGCAAAGCAGAGCACAGCATGAGATATTCAAGGGTGCAACAGATTGTGTGTGGCATGCAGAGACGGATAGAAAAAAGACACGGGCAGATATGGGGGATGGGCTTCCAGATCTTGCTGGACTACAACTTCCATAATCCTTGACCACTAACCATGTGGGCTGTTGGCTGATGGGAATTGGAGTCTAGAGGGCCACAAGTTCTCCATCCTTGGACTAGAGAGTCACAAGCAAGAGGTGCAATAAAATGAGTGGAATGCTCATTCTCATAAAAACATAAAAAGAGCCCTGCAGCTGGATCAGGCCAATGGCCCATCTTATCCACCATCATTTGCTCACAGTGACCAACTAGGTGCTCACAAGCAAGCCATGAGAGCGACAGCTCTCTGCCCACCTGCGATTCTCTGCAACTGGTATTCAGACACACTGAACATGGGAGAAAGTGGCCATCATGGCTAACAGTCATTGTTGCATTATCCCACATTGCATTTCAGTCTCTTCCCACCCCACGCCACCCCGCCCGACAATCAAGTCCATGTGCAGAGACCACTGGCCATTTATTTTATACAAAGGCTATTACTTACAAACAATACAGATCTGTTAGGAGTATTAGCATATATAAGGAGTGGGGAACCTTTTTCAGCCAAGGGTGGCATTCCCTTCTGGGTGGGGCCAGAAGCAAAAGTGGACAGGGCAACACGTGTTAATTTTACCATGGTGCAGCAGGTTAGTTTCTACACACACTCACACACCCTTCTCTGTGCTCTGTAAGGAGAAGCAAGTGGCCCCATCAGTTCAAGGGCACATTTCATCCAGGCAAAACCACTCCAGCACTATGCATAGCAGGGCCAGTGATAAGTGTGGCTGAGGATCAAATGGAAAGATTTGGAGGGCTGCACCCACAGCCCCACAGCCTGAGGTTCCTGGGAAGATTATCATAACTTAAGGGCAGTTTCATATGAAGAGAAGCTGTCTTTCAGATATTCTGAGCTCAAACAATTTAGGGATGTGTAGGAAAGCAACCGGGACATGGGTGGTGCTGTGGGTTAAACCACAGAGCCTAGGACTTGCCAGTCAGAAGGTCAGTGGTTTAAATTCCCGCAACAGGGTAAGCTCCCATTCCTTGGTTCTTGCTCCTGCCAACCTAGCAGTTCAAAAGCACGTCAAAGTGCAAGTAGATAAATAGGTACCACTCCGGTGGGAAGGTAAACGGCGTTTCCGTGCGCTGCTCTGGTTTGCCAGAAGCAGCTTAGTCATGCTGGCCACATGACCCGGAAGCTGTACGCTGGCTCCCTCGGCCAATAAAGCGAGATGAGCGCCGCAACCCCAGAGTTGGCCACGACTGGACCTAATGGTCAGGGGTCCCTTTACCTTTACCTAGGAAAGCAACCAGACCTTGCATTGGGCCCAGAAATGAGCCAGAAGCCAGTGCAGTTGAACTAAGGCCAGTGTAACATGGAGAGCATCTAAGCTGTTGCATTTCTGCACCGGCTTCCAAGCACTGCAGCAGTTTCATCTCCTTGAAGTCCAAATCTACCCTCAAGTGACCCTTTCATCAGCAAAGGAGCACCCCCAAAATACCACCAAAAGCATTGGTGGGTCTGACAGTTGCTTAACCCCCAGTGAAATTTTGCTGAAAATGACTTCTGGTGAAGGCTTATAGTGAGGAGCACAAAAAAGGGGTGCCATGCCATTCCAAAAAGAGCATGAGGGTAGTCTAAATACAGAATCAGCAGTCTTCTTGACTGCTACATTAGCCATGCAGCTCACTGCCCGCAAAGGCCCAGCTCACTTCCTGTTCCTCTGTGCAGACAGATCATAAGAGTACTGGAGAGATATTCTTACCTTTATCACCATCTCAAATGTAAAGACACCTGTAAATATGTAATCCAGGTACTTGAGAGCCTAAAATCAGAACGGGAAGTTTGATGTTAAAAAAAGGAAGCAGCGAAAATGTAATTAGATGAGAAAATGTCATGCTTCTAAGGAGATAGAACATTTTACTACTAGGATTCCATATGGGTTGCTTCAAGGCTTTAAAGGGTTCCCCCACTTCCTCCTAGAGTACTCAGAGAGTGATAGGATCTGCCTAGGCTAGAACTAGAAATCCTGAGCTCTCTGAACATGTGCCCCAGGTGGTGAGCCAGGCTGGGGGATGTCCCTGCACCAGGGATGGGGAAACTTTGGTGCTGCAGATATTGCTGAACCATAATTCCCATCAACCTTCAGCAACAATAGCCAATAGCCATGGCTGATGGGAGTTGCAGGTACATGGTGCCTGTGGAAACATGCAGAAAATATGTGGGAGATTGTAGGGTTGTTTCCTATAAACATCCACCCCACCTACTCTGAATGGCAAGTTTAGCAGCAACCTTGCGGAGATTTCATAAGATGCTATTCCTTACCTCATTCCTTGGTGATTCAGCTTGGACGGGGTCTTCCGCTGCCAGGGCAATACTGCTGAGGGCTATGACGATGAGGATGACCATTTCAAAGTAACGCATGTTCACAATGTAATGGCACAGTCGCCGGATTCTGTAAGGGCCAGACCATTTATGTATACGTATTTTAAGAGCACAACAAAGAACTGGTTTTTCCACATGTGACATCTATATTTATTTTCATTTACTTATTTGATTTCTTAGCTGCCCTTCAACATAAAGTCCCCATGTAGGCTACAATTATTGTTTTAAATAGAAACACAATGCTAAAATCAATTAAAACAAATCACAGTCAAAAAAATAGGATGGGACCTAATTTTCATATCTCTGTGTAAGCAGGCTTGTGCTTGGCATTGCTCAGGAATTTCAAGGAACCAAAATATCTATGCAGTTTTGAAATTAATCAGCGGAAATCTGTGCAGTTTTCAATGGTTCAGTCTGCCATATTGATTCAGAATGGCACTCAACTGCATCCAAACATAGAGTGTCCTAATGCATACTGAGTGTCTTTCCAAAATATATAGTAGATATCCAAGGAGCCAAAGGTCAGAGTCAAAAGCGGCAGCGGCCCAAGATCCATGATTTTGACACAGTCCAGTTTACTTGGTGGAAAAAATAGAGGACCCTCACCCAATGGCTGGGTACAATGCCATGATGACCATAAATCTGTCACTGGCTTATTGGGCTGTATACAGTTAAGGGCTCATCCAGACTTTCTTTTGTGCTGCATTTTCCAAGCACGGGTTTGTGCTTTAAAGCTCTGTGTCCAAACCCTTTTTCACTCCTGTGTTTTCCCTGGGAAAATGCAGGTTTTGCCACTGAGTTGGAGCAAATGGCAATCTGCAGAAAACCTGGTTACCATTTGTAAAATGTGGGTTTTCCCAAGGAAAGCGCCAAGATAAAAAAACCCAAAAAACCCCTGCTTGGACACAGAGCTTTAGAGCCCAGTCCTGTGCCTAGAAACACAGCACAGAAGGAAGTCTGGATAAGCCCTCTGTTTTACACAGAGTAGATCCATTGGGCTCAATAGCTCTAAGTTCATCACGTGTATTACTTTCAATGGGTCTACTTTGAGTAGGACTAACATTGACTGCAACCCTTTAAAAACAGTTTAGACATACAATGCAGAAAAGCAGCTGTGAGAACTTACGGGTTTGTAGGACTTAAGATGAACATGGAGCTATATGGCAGGATAGGTTTTGGTCCCTTCTCTGTAAAGTCATCATCCACGTCCATGTCTTTCTTCTCTTCTGTTTTAGTTTCAAATTCAATGTTGTTCACTGCAGTTGACAAACACATGGACAACAAGGCATCAAAATGGGGGCTTCCTAATTACTGAAACTAGCAGCAATCTGGACACTGAGTCAGAAGCTGCAGGACATCAGACAGGGAGCTAAAGATAGGGAGACCACTGTGCCTAAAGCTGTTGGACAGGAACCACAAGAGGAACATATCAGACCACCAGAACCTGTAGGTCCAGAGCCAGGACACTCACAGACACGTTTCCCTGAGGAACCACACACACCATCAGTCTGGTGGCACATGGAGCACATCAAGAGGGAGGCTGTGGAACAAAGGAAGAGTGGCCATCTTCATGCCAGAAGGTTGGTCCTTCTGAAGGTCTCTTTATAAGGACTGGAGCCAAAAGAGGTAGTCTGGAGACACAGACTTAAAAGGCCTCAGTCTGCTCCCAAGCTTTGTGGGAGCAAGTTGCTCACTCGGAGCTGTACATGGTCTGGCAACTCTTGACCAGTCTTGCCTCTGGTTTCTCTAAGGGATCTGACACTAGACTAGAACATGACAGTAAAGCAGCCTTTCCCAACTTAGGGCCCTTCCAGCTGGTGAGCACAGATGGGGAACCAGTGGCCTTCCAGATCTGGCTGTACTACATCTACTGTCACTCCTGACCATTGGCCATGCTGGCTGGAACTGAGGAAAGTAGGAATCCATCAACACCTGGAACACACCAAGCTGGGGAAGGATGTCTTAATGATGTGGCTAGTTAACTGCCTGATTTTAGCCAGTTAATTGGTTGTAGAGAAATCCTAACCAGGTCTACTCAGAATCCCTCCTACAAAATACTGACAATCTGGAGGTGGTGACAGTTTCATTGGAGACAGCTGGTTCAGAACCTGAGTGGTGTCCCTCTGCCCCCAGAACTCAGAGTCCTAACCCATCTCAAAAAGAACCACATGGAACATAATTCAATACTAGAGCATCTATAGTAGCAAGGATGCAGGGAACATTTAGGACTCCAGATGTTGCTGAACTACAACTCCATCAGTCAATGGCCAATGCAATGGAGGAAAATACCAATGTCCGAGATCTTGGAAAACCACTGCCAGTTTGAGGAGATAAAACTGAGCTGAACATTTATTTCATTTTATATTCTGCCCTTCTCCCTGAAGGAGCCCAGGGTGAAAAACACAGCAGTGTGTGTGTGTATATTAAAACATTCTCCAACCAGTGGTCTTATGATTGGCAGAAACAGTATATTTCAGCCATCAAATGCCTCAGTAAACAGGCATGTTTTTTAAATCCTCCCAAAATTTACCCTCTGCGCCTATCCCCTGGTCCTGCAAAGGGTGCAACGCCGCTGGTGGCAGGACCATCAAAGCCTTGCTTGCTGATTATAGAATTTTAGGTACTTGGGTCCCAGGCCATTCTGAACTTTGAATGCTAATACTTACACCTTGAACTGGACCCATCAGCTCACTGGCAGCCAGTGAAACACTTTCAGAAACAGTGACACACCACCCATCTGGCTACCCCACTTACCAGCCCAGCTGCTGCATTCTGCATTAGCTGCAGCATCTGGATCATCTTCAGGGGAAGCCTCACATACAGCACATTACCACAGTCCAGGTGGGAGGTCATCAAAGCGTGAACAATGGATGGAATAATAGTCTGTTGGAGTAACTCACTTGGTATGATGGCAGCTTCCCCAGGAGGTGCCGTGACAGTTACAGGAATGTTCACAGTTGCAGATTTGTCCAGAGATGGCTGACCCATGCGAGTGACGTTCTTCTGATTGTCAGCATCTTCTGGCTGCTCAAGCACCCTCTGCAGACAAGTGCTAGGCAAGGTGTGCAGAGGGGCAACAGTCACACTCCCACTGGCCTCTGTGTCACACTGACCTTCCCTGAGATTACAAGAACAGAGACAACAACAAAAACATCACTGTGAGTCAGGTCTTTGGGGCTGAAGCCCTTCCATAGCTTCTTCAGGCCAGGATCTACCTGTTGACTTCCTGGATGATTTGCAGGAGGTCAGAAAACTCCTTATACTTCATTGCATCAACAAAAAGCTTATAAAAATCCTACCCTGAACTGTATGTGGAGTTGTAATTCTACTACCCAGGGAGGTAAGTAGGTAACTGGCCTTTCCCCCTAAGCTGCCATTTTGCATCTGGATCCGTGTCCCTCCCCACCTTATTTTGTACCTGGCTGTACAGTTCTGCAGGACCTGCTGCTCAGGATGCCTCAAGGCACTTGGGGTATATTTTAGAGGGGTTTTTAGAGTCAAGATTTAATTATGGAGATTCTTAGCTTTGCTGTTATCAGTATTGATTTTTTGTATGTAAATTGTGAGATCTTATTATAACCTATGAGGGGATTGCTTAATTGTGTACTTACTTCAGCTGTTCTTCTTTATTGCTTATGACTGCATGTGGATTTTTTTTAAATTGTGTAAATCTGTCCATGTTGTAAGCCACCTTGAATATGGTTTAACTATGGAAAGGTGGCATATAAACACATGACAATAATAATGCAGTGTGAATATAATGGTGGTAACCCAGTGTGGTGTAATGATTAGTGTTGGACTAGGATGTGGACTAGGATGTGTTGGACTAGGATGTCCCATCACCTCCTGGCAAATAGAAGGAGAAGAAATGGAGGCAGTGAGAGATTTTACTTTCTTGGGCTCCATGATCACTGCAGATGGTGACAGCAGCCACAAAATTAAAAGACGCCTGCTTCTTGGGAGAAAAGCAATGACAAACCTATACAGCATCTTAAAAAATAGAGACATCACCTTGCCAACAAAGGTCCATATAGTAAAAGCTATGGTTTTCCCAGTAGTGATGTATGGAAATGAAAGCTGGACCATAAAGAAGGCTGATCGCCGAAGAATTGATGCTTTTGAATTATGGTGCTGGGGGAGACTCTTGAGAGTCCCATGGAATGCAAGAAGATCAAACCTATCCATTCTTAAGGAAATCAGCCCTGAGTCCTCACTGGAAGGACAGATCGTGAAGCTGAGGCTCCAATACTTTGGCCACACCATGAGAAGAGAAGACTCCCTGGAAAAGACCCTGATGTTGGGAAAGATGGAGGGCACAAGGAGAAGGGGACGGCAGAGGACTCCATATGTCAGGAGTGCTCTGATGGCGTTTCCTGCTTGGCAGGGGGTTGGACTCGATGGCCCTTGTGGTCTCTTCCAACTCTATGATTCTATGATTCTATGATTCTATGAGATAGTTGGATAGTGTTCTCGAAGCTACCAGCATGAGTTTGACCAAACTGCGGGAAGCAGTGGAAGACAGAAGTGCCTGGCGTGCTCTGGTCCATGGGGTCACAAAGAGTCGGACACAACTAAACGACTAAACAACAACAAGGATGTGGAAGGCCACGGTTCAAATTCCCATTTGATTACCTTGAGCCAGTTCTTGTGGGAATTAAATGAGGAAGGGGAGAACCATGAACAAAAGCTTGAGCTCTTTCGGAGGGAAGAGGTGGTCTAATAAACAACAAATTGTGGTGATTGGTACCAGAACTCATTTGTTCTGCAAAACATGGAATGAAAGGAAAATTAAATCCTGCAACCGAAGAGTCTTTCTGTGGCTGCTTTAGGTGTAACAGGCTCCTGAGAAGTTATTTGATTGAAGAACCCAGCTTGAGAGCACACAGAGAAACACCTTTGCCACCATACCCCTTTCTCACTACATTGTGAACTGTGAATCAATGATAGCAGAGACTTCTGATTTCTCAAGTCATGTTAAGCAGAGGGTTTGTTGTCGTCCAAGATTCCCAGGCTTGATTCACGTTATGCATTTACGTGTCTTTGGACAGCTTCAAACACTATGAAGAACAGAGCTGCCAGATTATTGACAGAGGCTGTCTGTCATGAGCTTATTCAATCTGCTTTGCTGTTTCCTACTTTGTTTCCAGGCATGACCTGGACTGGCCTGAAACATTTTTTTTCCCCTTCCCGAAGTGAAGGGCAAGATGAGGGGCAGAGAATGTTTTTCATCCTGGAGGCTATGTTCCTTTCTAGACAACCATCAGGGTCATAGACAAAAGTAGGTGGTTTCTACAACATAGACACCTCTCGTCTATCCTCCATCCAGGCAAGCAAGAGTCATTCTTAAACTCTGAGAATGGGCATATCCCAGCCAGGGGGGGAAACACCCAACGAAGGTATGGAGTAGGATGAGTGAGGAAGGACATGTGACCTGGACCTGGGTCAACAGGTCCAGATACAGAGGCCCAGAGGGCTGATGTTCCCCATCTCTTGGCATGATGCACACCTGCACACATTCTCCAGATAGAATCCTATTGGACAGACAGGCAAGTCTGGCTTCAGGTAATGGGGTGGCATCCTCATCCAAATGTAAGGGCAGAAGATAAGGATGGAGGAGGAACCTGCCCTACTCAGATTCCAAAGCAGACTAACCTGAGTTTGTCTGCCTAGCAGATTTGGGGGCTGCTTTGTCTCCCTGCCATTCATTTGACACCATAAAGGTAAAGCCACAGCAGTGAAGGGGGTTGTTCCTTTGCAGTGGGGATTACATTTTGCTATTTAGAGTTTTTATGGTGCTGATGTTTTTATAAGACTTTGCTAAGTTGACAACTGCAGCTATTACCCCTTCCTCTAGTGTGGAATATTGGGTTGATGATGGTTCAGAAACCATCAGAAACCCCAGAAAGTCAATACTGGCCTTGTGCCCACTGGGACTGGTAGGGTGGAAGTCAGGGAGGGCAGCAGTAGGTGGCACCAGACCTAATGACAGGAGAAATAAACTAATTCTTGTTTTCCCCCATCTCCTCTTCACTGTTGAGTTCTTCCAGAGCAAATCTGAGTCAAAGGAGGAGGGGGCTGACGGGCAGTGCCACTCCCTAGATTGGCTGTAAGTAAGAAAGCAGGCAGGTGGGCACTGGCTGAGGGCAAACTCAGCTTGGTTGAGCAGTGCGCTATTGTTCAAATGAACCAGTTGCTGCTGATCCAGAGACATAGAAAATATTCACTAGGAATAGGCTTTTGCTAAGGAAGTCTAAGTTCACAGCCCCAGAATGCCAAGCGAAGGGGTGCCAAAACTGGCCCCAGGGACATCAGGGCAACCACACAGTCATCGTCTGGCAAAGTGCAGAAAAGGCTTTCTCAAGTCCTGCTGATTAATTGGCTGTGGCATGTAAATTGCTCTCAAGTGTATTATTATAGCTCAGGAACTGTTCCAAAAATCCAAAAATCTTTAAAAACAAGACCCCGCAAGGAGACTCCAGCAGCCAAAATCTATACCAGCCCTGCTCGTCCCTATGCAAGCAGCTAACAGCAACCCTGGGGGAGCCATTTATTCCTAATCAGAGTTTGTACCTTGCAGCAGTATCATTACATTGCAGTCCCTGCATGCATTCCCCCTTTCCTCCAGAGCTAAGCTTTTCCTCCAAAGCTGAGCTGGCACCTTGGCCATGAAGCAATTCTCCCAAGTTATCATAAATGCTGGGGAAATCAGAAGTGTGTGCGGGGAGATCTGCAGTGATCATTAAGCCTCTGATTGGAGCCACTTTATTCATTTATTGCATTTATATCCCACCATTTTTCTCCAAAGAGCTTAACATAGCCCTCCCCCCTCCTCAGTAAACCTCTACAACAACCCTGTGTTAGGCTGAAAGGTAGTGTCTGGCAGAAGACCTCACCCAGACATCTTCATAGCTGAGTGGGGATTTGAACCATGTACACCACATTGAAATCATTGGAGACAAAAAGTGGGATGGAAATGCAATGAATGAATGAATGAATGAATGTGCAGGGCTAGAAAACCTCTTCCCAGTGGTCCAAAGTGGCCTCCACCCCTCTGTCTCTCTCTTTCTCTTTCCCCTGAGACTTGTTACTGTCCATCAGCTCTTCCCTCTTCTCTCCTCAAAGCACTGGTCTGGCTGCAGTGTGTGCTTGAACTGTGGTAGTGGATGGAGGATAGGCCCACCTCTGGGGAAAAACAATTGCCTACAATTGCTGGTGGCTGGGTCTGGCAGGGAGACCAAGAGTAAGAGTCAAAACTGCAGAGGCTCCCACTGATTGGTTGTAAGTAAAAAGGCAGTCATGTGAGGATTGGCTGAGGGCAGACCAAGTGTGGTGTGGTACAGCCTCATTGTCCCCAAATTGACCAACTCCCACTGGCTCTCAGGTAGAAACAGGTCCTGACTTTTAGCCTTATTGGTTGGTTGCAATTATATGAAGGATTACAAAGGTTATTGTTTAGTCTGTTAATTTGGATGTATAAAGACAATGTAGGAAAGGAAACAAGAAATGGTTACTTCATTTTGGCCACAGAGGCAACCTGCAATCATTGGAGCCAACTAAGAATGTTGTTAAATACTTAAATAAAAATGTAAGCAACATGGAACAGGAAGGCTTTATCCAGTATGTTCTAATCAAAGCAGACCCACTGAAGTTAATAGACCTACGATAGTCAAATCAATTATTTCCAATGTCTACATCTTTGGGACTAGGAATTGCCACCCTGTTTACACTCTTGCCTCCATCCTGCTTGCAAGAGTTGGCAAGGAGTATCTATTGTTTGTTTGTTTAACATCCCACATTTTCTTTAAGGAGCTCAAGGTGACAGTTTCCTCCTCTCTCCTCATTTCATCCTCACAGCAACCCTGTGAGGTCAGGTAGGCTGAAAGCAGGTAGCAGGCCTAAGGTGACCAAGTGGAGATTTGAAACATACTTTCTGTGGGATGTGAAACACAGAGCAGTCAAATACAACATTCCTAGAGAGGGATGTTTGTCCAGCCAGTAGATAAACTTCCTGTTTCCTCCTGGGTTGGGACAAACTTCCTCTACATGTGACCAGAGGTGGGCGTGACCTTACCTGTGCAGGTAACAAAATAGCACAGGGCAGGCAGCCATCCCTCTCTCTGACTCCATTCCTTGAAGAAGCAACATCTCCTTAGCCTGAGATGCTCTCTTGGCCTCCAGCCAAGAGAGGACAAAGGAACTATCTCCTTATGGGATAGATTCCAAGTGTGTATACAGGCATTTTATAACCTAGGTCTGCCTTCTGGGATCCATCTGTGAACAGAATGTGTGAGTAAACTATTTTATACTTTTTATACAAGACTGTGTCGTGTCTATTCTTTTTAGGAGGGAATAAAGGGGAATTACCAGGAAACTTATTTTAGAGGCTTATGCAACTCTGGCAACAAGTTATCCGCTGTGTAAGTTTAAAAGGGGAATGTTACTCTGCTAAATTATAGAACTTGCTAACACAAGTTGAGAAGGATTAAACAATATATCCTCTCCTGCCTCCCTGAACATTCCCACACTTTCTCAGGTCCTAGTCTGACACTCTGACCAGTACACTGAACTGTGGGACTCAGCATGTTTCCTGAGCCCCAAAAATGGACCCAGCCCTTGAGATGACCTTCGTCCTGCACAGACCAAGCACTTCATTGGGGCAGAACCGGACTCACCTTGGCTGGTGATTCCTCAGCTCCTTCTCTCCTGCCTCTCCCTCCTTTTCACCGTTCGGCTTGTCCACTGAATCATACGTGGACAGGGCCTTGTGTCGCATCTTGTGCCGTCTGTGGGGTTCTTCCCCTCCTTCCCCTTTCGAGCCAGGGTCACCTTCCCGGTTCCCAGGCCTGGACCCACCCCGGTGACGTGAACGACGCTCAGTCTTGGCTCCATTGATGGTTCCATTGCCTTCTTTTGCTTGCCGCTCGGCTGAGTGCCGGTGACCCCGATGGCGTCTGTGCTCTCTCTCGGCTCCTTCCTCCACTGACCCACGGCGGTGATGCCTCCTACCTCCTTCCTGGCCCCGGCTGCGCTCGCCTTTCCCTTCCTTCCCACTCCTCTCGCCCTCTTTACTGCGGCTCCTGTGTGTTCGATGACGCTCCTCTTTATGGTTTGGGCCAGATTCCCCATTCTCATCCTTCGGCACATTGCTCTTCTCCTGTTCTCCCCCCTTGTCCTTATCTCGATGTCGGTGATGCTTCCGCTGACCCTCAGTGCTCACAGCTGGTGGGGGCTTCACTTCCTCCGTGACCTCTTGCACATCAACAGGACTCAGCTTGTTGATGTTATTGTTGCGGCTGTCACTCCTTGGCTCAACCACTAGGGGGCGGTCCAAGTGAGTTTTCATATCTGGGCGGATGTGAAGGTTGGTAGCATAACGAACTCGATCTTCTGGGTCCAGCTCGTTGTACAGGGCTTCACAGCTCGTCCGGAAGTTGTGCATTCGGATCTGGCTGGTTCTCTGCTCCCACACGGATTTGGACTTGGAGGCATTCTGCTGCTTGCTATAGAAGAGAGAGAGAGGCAGAAAGAAAGGAGCGATTGCAGGAAGGGGAAGATGGAGAAGAAGGAAGGGAAGCAGGGGGGAAAGGTGGTTACCATCTTACCCATAGCACTACAACAGCAAGATCTGGGACTACAAGGTGAAGGGAAAATGAACGTGGGGGTAATGGCAAGATGGCTGGTAGAATACATAAGAAAGGGCAGAATCTTCCAGAAAACTGTAGATGTCCTCTTTGATACTGTTTGCTCCTGATCTTACACAAGTCACTCAGGCAACCTTTCTGGCTGAAGATGCAGTACAGACAGTGGAGCCACTGCCCTGTCAACCCTGGCCTGGTTTCCTACTAGTCTGGTGGTCCTAGGTGATTTTAACTTCCATGCCAACGCAACCTTACAAGGAACTGCTTGGGACTTACATGGAATACATGGCCTCCATGGGGCTGTCCCTGCATAAATCTGGCCCTTCTCATAGCCATGGATTTACCTCTGTGGACATGGGTGATTCTATTTATCAAATGGAATAAAAGAAGTGCCATGGTCAGATTACTTTCTGAAGCTACTAGACTTCTATTGCAGGCTACACCTACAAGAAAGAAAAGTGGGAGGCTGCATAAGGAGCTTACCGATGATCTGAGAGTTAAGAAGGGCATGTATAAGAAATGGAAGAAAGGGGAAATCACAAAGGAGTAGACAACAGTTGCAGGGAAAAAGTCAGATTGGCTAAAGCTTGGAATGAGCTAAGGCTTGCAAGAGAGTTTAAAAATAATAAAAAAAGGTTTCTTTGGCTATGTCCAAAGTAAGAGGAAAAACAAACAAGTGGTGGGTCCTCTGTGTGGAGAAGACAGAGAAATGCTATTGGTGACAGAGAGAAGGCGGAATTACTAAACACCTACTTTGCCTCTGTCTTCACCCAAAAGGAAAGTGATGCCCAGCCTGGAGATAACACAATAAATTATGTAAGGAGGGAGCTGAAGCCCAAGATAGGAAAAAATGTAGCAACGGAACACCTAGCTACTTTAAATGAATTCAAATCTCCAGAGCCTAATGAGCGGCATCCAAGGGTACTAAAGGAGCTTGTGGATGTAATCTCAGAGCCTTTATCTATGAACTGTGAGAATTCTTGGAGAATAGGTGAGGTCCCTACAGACTGGAAGTGGGCAAATGTTGTCCCCATCTTCAAAAGGGGAAGAAAGGAAGATCCAGGTGAGCTTAACATTGATACCAGGGAAGGTCTTAGAACAGATAATTCAACAGTCAGTCTGTGAGCATTTAGAAAAGGATGCTGTGATTACTAAGACCCAGCATGGGTTTCCTAAAAAATAAGTCATGCCAGACCAATCTCATTTCTTTTTTTGATGGAATTACAAACCTGATGGATCAGACAAATGGTGTGGGCATAGTATATCTTGATTTCAGTAAGACTTTTGACAAAGTCCCCTATGATATTCTTGAGAGGAAGCTGGTACAATGTGGGTTGAATGAGGTAACTGTTAGGTGGATTTGTAGCTAGTTGACTCACCAAACCCAAAGAGCACTGAACCCAAAGAGTACTCATTAATAGTTCCTCATCATCCTGGGGAAAAGTGACAAGTGGGGTTGTCCTGGGCCCGTTGTTGTTTAACATCTTTATAAATGACTTGGATGAAGGAACTGAGGGAATGCTTATCAAATTTGCAGATGACACCAAACTGGGAGCAGAGCCATTTCCGAGCTTGGGAGGAGAGGGGGTTGCGGGCTACCCCCTCCCACACACACGGGGGCTGGCCTTTTGCCCCCACGAGATCCAGGGAATCCCCGGGCGTGCCTTCGACCCAGCCCACCAATCGACGGGCTGGGGAGGCGTGGCCTAGCCTACTTAAGGCCAGGCACGCCTGGGGACCGCCCTCTTTCCCCTTTCCAGCTGAGCAGTTTTCCCATCCCACCCACCCTTAGGATTAGCTAGCTATGACCTTGCTATGGACTCCGGTTGGTTGCCGCAAGGGGCCTGGTAGGAATTTTTCCAATTTGGCGCACTTTCAGCCTTTTGGTTTTTTCGCCTACCTCGTAGCAAACGTCACAACTTCCGCGGTATTGGCGGTTAGGCATTGGCAGGGGTTAATTGTTATGCAAATGAATGGGGGGGAAGGAAGCGCCATCACCTTCCCCCAAGGAAAAGGGTAGTCCGGTAGAGGACTCCGGGGGGCGTTGCCTTGTCCGAAACCTAGGGAGGTAAGGGCCTCCAGCACGCCCCCGAGCGGTGACACCCGTGGGATCCTAGTTGGCGTACTTCAACAGGACTCCCTCGGCTTGTGGATAACCCTTCCCGGTCTCCATGCCGGGTAGTCGATAGGAGCCAATGCCTAAGGCCAATACCTTTCAATTTTGTAATCAATAAAGTTGTGGCCTTTTTATGCCCATTAACCTTAAATAATGTGTCCAGTGTCTTCATTTCACATGGGGGAGGGGACTTGCCACGCAATAGCTAATGCCGCAGAAGACAGAATCAGAATTCAAATGGCCTCAACAGATTGGAGAACTGGGCACAAGCTAACAAAATGAATTTCAATAGGGACAAATGCAGGGCTCTGCATTTAGGCAGAAAGAACCAGATGCAGAAATATAGGGTGGGGGACACCTGCTTACTAGCAGTATATGTGAAAAGGATCTAGGGGTCTTGATGGACCACAAGCTTAACATGAGTCAACAGGCTGATGCAGCAGCAAAAAAAGCCAGTGCTATTGGCTGAATCAACAGAAGTATATTGTCCAGATCAAGGGAAGTAATAGTTGCACTCTATTCTGCCTTGGTCAAACCACACCTGGAACACTGTGTCCAGTTCTGGGCACCACAATTTAAGAAGGATGTTGACAAGCTGGAATGTTTGCTGAGAAGGGCAACCAAGATGATCAAGGATCTAGAAACTAAGTCTTATGAGGAATGTTTGAAGCAGCTGGGTGTGTTTAGCCTGGGAAAGAGGAGTCAGAGAGGAGAAATAATAGCCATTTTCAACTATCTTATGGGCTTTCACATGGAAGATGGAACAAGCTTTTTTCTCCTGCTCTGGAGGGTAGGATGCAAACCAATGCCTTCAAGTTGCAAGAAAGGCGATTCCAACTAAACATTCAGAAAAACTTTCTGCCAGTAAGAGCTGTTCAGCAGTGGAACAGACCCCCACGAGAGGTGGTGGACTCTCCTTCCTTGGAGGTTTTTTATCAGAGGTATGATGGCCATCTGTCATGGATGCCTTAGCTGAGATTCTTGCATTGCAGGAGTTGCACTAGATGACCCTTGGGTTCCTTCTAGCTCTAAGATTCTATGATTCTATAAATGGTCCATGCTCACCACTTAATGGATCCAAATGACTTCCAGAGAATGGTAGTGGATGTATTATCCCTTTTGATGGCCTTTCAGCTGATATCCTGGTGGCCTGCTGGAGTGAGGAGTTAACCAGGGCTATTGACAATCTGACTATGAGATGGCAAGAGTGCCAGTGGCGAAAAACACACTCTGAATTGGACTGAACATGACTTAGAGCTCAACACTGAGCCTACCAAGTGGAGATAGTGAAGGTGAAGATCTCCTTTGCCGCCTCTATTGCATCCATGGAAAACAATTCCAGGAGACTCTTTCAGGTGGTTTGTAGTCTGACAGAACCACCTTTGCCATTCTGGCCTGGTAGGGACTCCAAGATCTTCTGATTTTGCAGATAAAATTGCTCAAATTCGTGAAACGATAAACTCCATCATGGTAACAGGAATGGGTTGTGAGACTACCAGCAATATGTCTAGTCAAGTTGTATGGGATCAATTTCAACTTGTTACCTCCAAGGATGTGGACAAGCTGTTTGGACAAGTGAAACCACCTGTCTCATTGACCGTTGTCCATCCTGGCTTATAAAAGCAAGCCAGGAAGGACTGGGCAATGAGCTGGGAAGGGGGATGCTTCCCTCTTTGAGAGAGTCTTCCCAGTCCCCCTTAAAGAAGTAGTTATAAAATTGCTTTGCAAAAAAAACATATTTGGACCTGGCCATCCTGGCCAATTATTGCCCAGTCTGATTAAGCAGGTGATTGCTGAACAACTCCAGTCATGTCTGGAGGATGCAGACCATTTGGACCCATTCCAAATCAGGGTTCAGGTCCCACCATGGGACTCAAACCACCTTGGTCACACTGGTCAATGACCTTCGGTGGGCTAGGAACAGAGGTGAAAGCTTTTTCCTGGTTCTGATCGATCTCTTAGTGGCTTTTGATACCATTGACCACAGTATCCTTCTGGACTATCTAGGAGGGTTGGAAGTTGGGGGCATGGTTATACATTGGTTTTGCTTCTTTCTCCTGGGCCATGGCCAGAAAGTGATGTTAGGAGACGAGTGTTTGGACCCCTTGGCACTCACTTGTGGGCTGACTCAGGACTTCATCGTCTCCCCCATGCTTTTTAACATGTATATGGAACTGCTGGGAGAGATCACCAGGGGGTTTGGGCTGAGTATCCACCAATATGCAGATGATACCCATCTCTACCTCTCATTTAAATTGGAACTAACGAAGGTAGTGAACATCCTGTGTGAGTTTCTGGAGGTGGTTGGAGGATGGATGGTGATCAATAGATTGATGTAGAATCCAGACAAGACAGAAGTATTGTTTCTTGGGGATAGGGCGTGGGCAGGTGTGGGGGACTCCCTGGTCCTGAATGGGGTAACTGTGCTCCTGAAGAACCAGGTGTGCAACCTTGGGGTCATTTGGACTCAGAGCTGTCTATGGAGGCACAGGACAACTCTGTGTCCAGGGCAGCTATCTACCAGCTCCATTTGGTACGCCAGCAGAGACCCTACGTACCTGTCCACTGTCTCACCAGAGAGGTATATACTCTGGTTATCTCCTGCTTAGACTACTGCAAAGTACTCTATGTGGGGCTACCTTCGAAGGTGGCTCAGAAACTACAATTAACCCAAATGCAGTTGATAGACTGGTGACTTGGAGCAGCCACTGGGACCATGTAATACTGAGCACAATTCAAATGTTGCTGTTGACATTTAAAGCCCTAAACAGTTTTGACCCTGTACACCTGAAGGAGTGCCTCTGCCCACGTTGTTCAGCCTGGGCACTAAGATCCAGCTCCAAGGGCCTTCTGATAGTTCCCTCATTGCAGGAAGAAAGATTACAGGGAACATAACAGAGGGCCTTCTTGGTAGTCATGCCCACCCTGTGGAATGCCCTCCCCTAAGATGCAAAACAAATAAACAACTATCTGACTTTTAGGATACATCTGAAGGCAGCCCTGTATAGGGAAGCTTTTAAAGTGTGGTGTTCTGTTGTTTTTGTATATTCTGTTTGAAGCCACTCAGAGTGACTGGAACAACCTAGTCAGATAGGCTGGGTGCAATAATAAATTGCTGCTTGCTACTACCACCACCACCACATGTTTTACTAGTAGTAGCAGCAGTAGTAGGGACGCGGGTGGTGCTGTGGGTTAAACCACAGAGCCTAGGGCTTGCTGATCAGAAGGTCGGTGGTTCGAATCCCCGCGACGGGGTGAGCTCCTGTTGTTTGGTCCCATCTCCTGCCAACCTAGCAGTTCGAAAGCACGTCAAAGTGCAAGTAGATAACTAGGTACCGCTCCTGCAGGAAGGTAAATGGCGTTTCCGTGTGCTGCTCTGGTTCGCCAGAAGCGGCTTAGTCATGCTGGTCACATGACCCGGAAGCTGTATGCCGGCTCCCTCGGCCAATAAAGTGAGATGAGCGCCGCAACCCCAGAGTCAGCCATGACTGGACCTAATGGTCAGGGGTCCTGTTATGTACTGAGTTGAATAGGATCCAAACTGCAGCAGTCTGATTGGTCCTAGAACAATAGGATCCAAATTGCAGCAGTCTGATTGGTCCTAGAACAATAGGATTCAGAATGCAGCAGTCTGATTGGTCCAAGAACAATGCAGCAGTATGATTGGTTGGCAGGAACCACCCAATCATGCTCCAGATATAAGTGAATCCACAACCTGATTGGCTTACAGTAGAATTCCAGAATTAACCAATCATGTGCAGCCCATTGTGTAAATAATGTATATAAAGCAGAGACTTTGAGGGGACTTTCATTCATTCCTCCTCACCACTATGAGCTGAATAAAGAGCATGAAATCACTTTGCGACTCTGAGTATATTTCAGGTCCCTTTACCTTTACTAGTAGTGGTAGTATTACTACCAGTAGTACTACCGGTATTCCCCCCCCCCAAGAAAAATAGGTGCTTGTATGCACCACATCGCCACCACCGTATGTCCACCCACCCCGTGCTCACTTGCTCCCCCCTCCTATCTTTGCTGCTGCCTTTGCCGCTGCTTCCCATGACTGCAGGCACAGCCTCCCGGAAGTGCTTTGGCACAACCTAAGTGCCTTTCAGAAGGTGCCTCCTAGTGGTGCTTTAGCAGGCTGTGCCTGCAGCCACAGGAAGTAGTGGCAGCAGCAGAAGTGGGAAAGGTGGAAGCGGGTGAGTGGGCAAGCAGCATTGGCAAGATGGTGGCCAGGGGTGGGGTGAGGGAGGTGGCCGTACGGCGTACTGCTGAGTACCATCTCAAAAAAAGCACTGACTACTACTACTAGAATGAGTTAGCTGCCTGTTGGTGGCTTTAGCTTCGCATACTATTGGCCTCCCTGCCTTCCACCCTACCAGCCTCAATGGGCACTGGCTGAAGATGGGAGTAAAAATACTTGAAAGGAAGGAAGGCTGGAAATCTACAGGTTTAAAGGTAAAAGCAACCTTCTTTCTGTAACTCTCCAAGAATGAGAAGACGTTATGACTGACATATTATTTATTTCTCAATTGTTGATTAAGTTGGGCAGGTACCAATAAGTCTGGGGCTGAGCTGGAAGTTCACACATGGAAATTGTTGGACCACTGCTTTTCCCCTGAGATGATAGTGGTGGTGCGTCCCCTCTGGAAGAGGCCCTCCTTGAATCCAGAAGCCAGATGGGTGGGGTATAAATTACTACTACTACTAAAAAACAAACAAACTACTGCCCAGTCTTTAATATACTCCTCCTGGGCAAAGTGAATGAGAGGGCCAGCTTACTTCAGGTATAAGCCTGGAGCAAGCACATCATCCAAATCCATTACAGTCTGATTTCAATGACCACTTTTTAGCACTGAAACAGCCACTGATTACTTTTATTGGGATAGTGATAGGAGGAGTGTGACTCTTATTGGTTCTACTTCAGCAGCTTTCAATACCACTGACCATGATTTCCTTCTGAAACAACTCAGGGCATTAAGAGTTCTGGAGCACTGATTATGGGTGCGTCTGCTTCCTCCTGCAGCATCAATACCAGAGAGTAGTACCAGAAAGTAGGGGATTGCCAAAACTTCTGAACTTTGGGTTCCCCAGAACCTCCACAAAATGATGCTACATCAGGATACATTAGTGAAATTCAGATGATTCCAAACTTTTACTCAGCCAGTATGTGAAGGGACTTTATATGTCTGTAGGTTCCCCTGCCTTTGCCTGCAGGAATTTCATGTACATACATGTCCCCTGCAAAAGACTTCACAATGTCCCCTCTCCTGTTTCCCATTTGGGGTTTGCCCTATTAATGATTCAGTTTATCCCAAATTCCAGAAGGATGTCACTGCTGAAAACTAAAGCATGCATTCTAAAAACAACAATTAAGAAAGTCACAAAAGATTGATAAAAGCAACTCCAACAAAATACAACTCCAACAAAAATAAAAGGGGAAGGAGCCCTAGAAGGCACACTGAGACCATATAAAAATAACACTGGCTACACCAGCTGATTAAAACCTCTTGGTCCAGCCAATTCAGATTGCACTTCAACAATATATTTAAAAGGCTTAAAACCGCCATATTTATTTTTCCTCACACAGGGGCATTACATTTGGACACATGGCAACCCTTAAAAAGGGGGTTAACCATGCCAAATTGCAGACAGGTAGCTTTGGGGTTTTTGTGCTAACTGCCTTTAAAGTTTGCATAAATATGGACTCTAACATCATACCTACCGAGCTGGAAATAATACTGCACAGAAAAAATGCCTTGTCTTAACCAACAGCGCCTGTTTCAAGCTGGTTTTCACTCCTATTAAAGAACACACAGCAGCTACTTAAAAGGCAGTTAACACAGAGTGGGTAAACTGGCCTCCCTGGAACCTGGGCTTTGGAACTCTACAAATGGAACTCAACTCCCCCTAAGAATGCAGTAGGAAATTTACAGGAGGCATAATCACTCAGATATTAAGAGGCCCGCTGAATGTTCTTTGCAACCTCTTCAAGGACCGTGAGGCAAGAGACTCCATGATTTTATCTCTCTCTTCTTCTTCTTCTTCTTCTTTGCATGATAGGACAGTATTCTAGCCACACCAGCAGCACTGAGGGAGTACCTGCTCACTTGAATCCTCTAGCTCCTCCCACCCATATCTGATTCACACTTTTGAGTTTGCTGCTTGAAGAGCCAGTTCCCAGAATTCCTCTTCGCAGCTCTTTGAGGTGAATAGCTGTCTCCTAATGACCTAATGACGCGAGTGGCACTGTGGGTTAAACCACAGAGCCTAGGGCTTGCAGATCAGAAGGTCGGACGGGGTGAGCTCCCATTGCTCTGTCCCTGCTCCTGCCAACCAAGCAGTTCGAAAGCACGTCAAAGTGCAAGTAGATAAATAGGTACCACTCCGGCGGGAAGGTAAAAGGCGTTTCCGTGCGCTGCTCTGGTTCGCCAGAAGTGGCTTAGTCATGCTGGCCACATGACCTGGAAGATGTACGCCGGCTCCCTCGGCCTATAGAGCGAGATGAGCGCTGCAACCCCAGAGTCATCCACGACTGGACCTAATGGTTAGGGGTCCCTTTATCTTTACTACTAATGACCCTCAATGTAACAGTGTAGCTAGCTGCTCGAGTGCTTGGTGCAGGGGCATGTCCTGCATCTGGGAGCAGGGTGAGCTGCCCATGGGGACGTGGTGAGCTTCTCCAACACTTGGAGCCTCTCCGCTGCCTCCCCCTCAGCTGTAGGGTGGCTGAGAGAGAGGCAGTAGGCAGACAAAAGTCCCACACTGCCGTTTCAGGCAGCGCGGAACCTGCAGGCACCTACGCCACCATGTCACTCCTAAAAAGTTTCATGAGCCGGATATTATTATTTTTTAAAACTCATTTTGTCAACCCCCCCCCCCCAGTGATGACACCAGGGGCGGACCGCACCCCCCCAACACCCCTTCCTCCGCCACTGCCTCAACACCCTTAACAAACTACAGCTCCCAGGATCCTTTGGGGGAGGCTGTGACTGTTTAAAGTGACATCAAAGTACTTTAAATGCAGGGATTGTGCAACAATATGACAGTGTGATAAACAGCTTCTATCTTTTGCTCTGCTGTTGTGGTTTTTAAATTTTTAACATCTGCTCCTGACTCATTTTCACTGCTTTAGCTGCTTTATCTTCTACCCCCCCCCCCATTTTCTCAAGGCTGAACTTCAGTACTTTCTTTTGTCTGTCCTGAATGTTTGAACACTCACCTTCATTGGATGTTCACAAGTTCTAGTACTATGAAAGAGGGAGAAAAACATCTCCTTAAGAACACAAGCAAAGCTCATCTAGTTGAACATCCTGTTTTACAGTGGCCAACCAGATGCCTCTGGGAAGCCCAAAGCAGTACCTTTGATATTGAAGATTGATAACCTAATCTTCTATGAAATGCGGTTCCTTATCCATTTTCTCCTCAATGTGCTTAATTTTATCCACCTGCATCATGTTCCCTCTTACTTTTCTTCTTTTCCTAAAGTAAGAAGACCCCAAATGTTCCAATGTTTCCTCATAAAGAAGTTGCTTCAACCCCTTACTGTGAGAACATTGGAAGGGGCCCCAGATGCCTGTGGCAAACCTACAGGCAGGATTCCAAGCACTCTCCCCTCCTGTGGTTTTCAACAACTGGTTTTTAGAAGCATCATTGCTTCTGACCACGGAGACAGAATGTAGCCATCATGGCTAGAACCCCATGGATCTTCCCCCAAGGCCCCTTCCAGAAACCTGGAGCTACCATAGGTCATCACTTGTTGAATGGCTTCCCTACAACTCAGCTCTGATCCCATCACCTGGTGGAAAAACCAAAGTAAGAAGTGCATTAGACGGAGGAAGTGGGGAGGCGAGGGAGCAAGACAAATAACTTGGAATCAAGACAGGCCACAACACAAGGCTCAAATGGGAAGAGGAAGACTAATGGAAGAGCACATCATATGCATGCAACCACATGAAGAAACGAAACAGAGAGAACGACACCACATGACGGAATTGCTCCAAAGCAACTCACAAGCATGGTGAGGTGATGCTGTCCACCTTTTCCTCCAGCAGATTTTCCACAATGAAGTGAATGACTTAAGCAAAGGGAAGGGAAGGGGGAGAGGTCTACTTGTATGTATATATTCATCATTCATCAAATCCATTTATGGAACATTGTATACAGAGAGCAACTCACGGTGAATTAACGCTGGAGACCGACGAGCTGCGTGATACAGTACCTCGTGTTTGCTTTACAAAACTGCACATGCAAGAAACAGAAGAACAAAAAGGTGAGAGGGAGGGAAAGGAAACAATTCCCAAGAGAATTTAGGAACATTAAAACAGCTGTATCAAGAGGGAGGCTTGAATAGGCTCCCCAGGTCCCCCATCAGGTTGCAAGCTGGAACGTGCATCTTAAGAAACAAAATAAAACAGAGCCCAGGCAAGCTCTGGGGGAAAGTGAGTCACAGAGACACCATCTCTGTGTTGAAAGGGGGGGGAGGAGAGAGAAACCAAACCAATGCAAAATACATCAAATCAAAATAACAATGGAAGCCATACAAAGGTGGACCCAGAAGCCAACCAAGAGATATTTTAAAAATAGTATAGATTGCACTTGTGGACATTTAAGGCTATTTCCAATAAACCACATAACCATCGCAGATCTTTGCAGGTGCAACTGAAGTATATACTCTAGGAATTGTCAAGCAGGGAGTGCCCACATAGTTCCCTCCATATGT
Source organism: Podarcis vaucheri (assembly GCF_965113315.1). Taxonomy (NCBI): domain Eukaryota; kingdom Metazoa; phylum Chordata; class Lepidosauria; order Squamata; family Lacertidae; genus Podarcis; species Podarcis vaucheri. The sequence continues at coordinate 43,311,424 of NC_138758.1, read as the reverse complement.
TGATGGGCTACAATTCCCAACAGCCCTAGCTAGCATGGGCAAGGAGGTTCTGGTATGATAACATCTGGAGGGTGCGTGTTGGCAACCCCTGTCCTAGGCCACAGTTACTGCATGGGTGAAAATCAAGAGACACACTTCAGAATGTGGGCTAGAAGTAGAGCCAGAGGACCTTCCCACGCTGTACTGAAAGGGGCAGGCACTTTGACACCCTCCAGATGTTGTTGCACTTAAAGGGCCATCAACCTTGACCATTAGCCCTGTTGGCTGGAGCTGATGGGAGTTGGGATTTCAGGAATAATTTTATTTTTATTTTTTGCTTACAGCTGGTGGTTTGGACTTTTGTGTTGTTGGTGGTGGTGCTGCTGCTGTTGTAAATAAAAAAAAGTGATTAAAAATATATATCCAAAGGAGGAGTTATTTTGATGCCTAATGGATAGACTGTGCACTGGCACAGATACCTCCCATGCCTCTGAGGTCTAGTCAGACTTTAACAGAGATCAAGCCTTTACCAGAGATCAAGATTTGTCTTTGGAACTCCTTGCCAATAGAAGCTTACCTGGTCACCCCTGCTTTTTTTCAGTTGTGTTCTGATACAGATCAAATACAGATGTCTGAACTGTACTGTCCAGAAGGCCTTTGGAACATGATTTCCCACCCTTTGCAACCAGTTTTGATTAACTTTTAAAAACCTGCTTTTGTAGCTGCATTTGGTTTTCTTGTCACACCTTCTACGAAAGTGTGGTTAATAAATATTTAAGTTAATTATTATTATTTTTTAAAATAATAATGATAAGGGATTAAATGGCTGGAGAAGTTCTCTTGCTCATTTCATTCATTACATTTGCTTATGGCTACCAGCTTAGATGCTTTTAAGATCAGGCAAATTAATGGAGGATGAGGTTGTCGGTGGATGCTGGTCACTATGTTTGTATACTACTTTTACATCACTAGAATATGGCTATGAATGGCTGAATAACAGGTGCTGAGGATCACAAGTGAGGAAAGCGCTGTTGAACATAGACCCTGCTTGTGGGACTCCCATACCCTTCTGGCTAGCTGCTGTGAGCACAGGATGCTGGAACCAGCTGGACCAGTAGCTTGATCCAGCAGGGCTCTTGCTAGGTACCTTCAGGATCAGAATGCCTGTTGCTGAGGGGGGAAAGCAGGACTGAGCTATTGCCATAATGTCCTGCTTCTGAGTTCCCAAAAGCATTTGGTTGGAGACTGAGAAACAGGATACTGGACCACACAGGCTTTTGATCAGATCCAGTAGGGCTTGTCTTAGGTTCTTCTGATCTCAGCTCATTTGCCAGTCCTGGCTCACTTACAAGTTTCTCCTTCACATCTTTGTCCTATTAAGAACCCTGTGGGGTGGGTTAGATTGAGTGGCGGTGACTGGTCCAAGGTCAACTAGCAAACTTCATGGATGAGTAGGGCTCTGCTCATGGGTCTACCTGAGTCCTAGGACCCACCTGCACAATACATTTAAAGCAGTATCATGCCACTTTAAATAGCCATGACTTCTCCCAAAGAATCCTGGGAATTGTAGTATTTTATGGGTGCTGCAAGTTGTTAGGGGACCCCAATCCCTTCATGGAGCTACCGTTTCCAGAATTCCCTGAGAAGAGGGATTGATTCTTAAAGCACTTTGAGTAGGACTTAATTGGTTACAATCCTATGAATTAAATATACATATATTATATACACAAAACTACTTTTTTCCCAAAACAAAACAGTATCATAGCCCAGTGACCCTTTCACCATATGCAGTGACAGTGACACCTGGATATATAAATAAATTACAATGCAACAACATGTGTGAATGAAATTTCAACATGTGCAATGTACAACTGCAGATACAGAATACAGTGGTGCCTCGCAAGACGAAAAGAATCCGTTCCGAGATTCTCGTCGTCTAGCGGTTTTTTCGTCTTGCGAAGCAAGCCCATTGATTAGCGCTACAGCGGTCTAGCGGCTTTCCCTGATCAGCTGTTAAGCGGGTTTTTCAGCGGAACAGCTGATAGGCGGCTTAGGAAAAGGGGGGGAGCGAAAAAAACCCGCGGGGACGCGCAAGATTTTTTCGTCTTGCGAAGCAACCCCATAGGGAAATTCGTTTTGCGAAGCTCCTGCAAAACGGAAAACCCTTTCGTCTAGCGGGTTTTCCGTCTTGCGAGGCGTTCGTCTTGCGGGGCACCACTGTACACAACAACAGCTGTTGATCTGTAATCTTTCTCTGCAGTTGTACATTGTACTGCCACTGAAGAAGGCCAAGTAGTCAAAACATTTGGCTATACACAGTGACCTTGGAAAAATATCCATTTCATGCATTGGACATGTTATTTCATTTTAATAGATGAGGCAACAGGGAGGCTGGAACAGTGCAAACACACCAGCAGGACTGCCAGCACCACCAGTATGTTTGCACTGCAGCACATTCCCTACCACTTTGCCCTCTCCCTCCCAGTTAGCAACCATGACCCACCTGCTAGGAGGCTCTGTACCCTTCCCAATTACTGGCAAACCTCAGCTCCATTTGTCTATTATATCTGAGTCAGGTGCTGCTGTACAATTCCTGGATGCAGAGATGGCCTGGATAAGGGCCAGTCAGAAGAAGCTACCTGATTGTATCTACTTTTACAAACCTGCCTGGGTGCTAAACACCTCAGGTGAACACCTTCTCTCGGTCCCATCAACACCAAAAGCATGGCTGGTGGTGCATGAAAGAGAGTCTTTTTTGTGGCTTGGGGAAAAAGAGGGATATATATATACGCGGGTGGCGCTGTGAGTTAAACCACAGAGCCTAGGACTTGCTGATCAGAAGGTCGGGGTTTGAATCCCCGCCATGGGGTGAGCTCCTGTTGCTCGGTCCCTGCTCCTGCCAACCTAGCAGTTCGAAAGCATGTCAAAGTGCAAGTAGATAAATAGGTACCACTCTGGCGGGGCGGTAAACGGTGTTTCCGTGCGCTGCTCTGGTTTGCCAAAAGCGGCTTATTCATGCTGGCCACATGACCCGGAAGCTGGACTCCGGCTCCCTCAGCCAATAAAGCGAGATGAGCGCCGCAACCCCAGAGTTGGTCACGTCTGGACCTAATGGTCAGGGGTCCCTTTATCTTTACTTATACATTAAATAGACAGACTGGCAGATGATAGATAGATAGATAGATAGATAGATAGATAGATAGATGATAGATAGATAGATAGATAGATAGATAGATAGATAATAGATAGATGATAGATAGATATAGATAGATAGATAGATGATAGATAGATAGATAGATAGATGATAGATGATAGATATAGATAGATGATAGATGATAGATGATAGATGATAGATAGATAGATAGATAGATAGATAGATAGATAAGCAAGCTGAATCCTAACAAGATGGAAATCCTGCAAGTGGGTGGTTGTTAGGCCTGAGAATTTAGATGTTTGCTTACTCTGGACAGGGTCACCCTCCCCCTCAAAGGAGCAGTTACATAGCCTGTGGGTGCTCCTGGAGTCATCTCTGTCCCTGAAGACCCAGATGGCAGTAGTGACTAGGGGGCGCCATTTTCCAGCCTTAGCTGGTATGCTAAATATGGATAATTCCTGGACTGGGACAGCCTTGCTGCTGTGATTCATTCACCGGTAACCTCAAGGCTGGACTACTGCAATGCACTCTCTGTGTGACTGCCTTTAAGGGTGGTCCAGGGGCTCCACCAGTCAAGCCAGAGCACTGAGTCCTACTGTCCTCATGTTACACCACTCCCAAAAGCAGGTGCACTGGTTGCCAGTATACTACCAAGCCAGAATTAAGGTTTTGGTTTTCACCTTTAAAGCCCCAAGTAGCTTGGGACCACTTAGCCAGGAGGAGCATCTTTCTTCATGTTAACTTGCCCAGCAATAAAATTGTTGGGTGAGGCCCTGCTAATCATGCTGTAATATACAGTGAGGTTCAATTAGTTTTGACAAAAGGGAGGCACCTTTTCTTTGGAACAACTGAACTGAACCAAGTACCCACATTAATGACTTCATTAATGTGGTTTAATGTGACTACAGTTTTATTCTGGATCCTTTCACTGTAGTTTGTTTTTCTAAAGCATCTTGTTTTGGATGAAAGATAGCAAAAAAAGTTGCAATAAAACAAAGTAAAATAAAATAAAAACAACATGGACAGGAAAGACATTTCAAATGCACAAGAAGTCAATGGGTGGTTCCCTGTGATATAAATCTCTAAGCGTCACCAGTATTATTTTCAGAGGTTTTGTTTATTCCAAGGCAGGGGTGGGGAGCCTTAGGCCCATAGGCCAAATGTGGCCCACCAAGCCTCTCTATCTGGCCCTCAGGACTCTCCCAAGCTACACTCATGCCTCAGGCCACATGCTTCACTGGCCCTACTTTGCACCTTTCTTGAGTGTTTTTGCCTGGATGTGAGATGTTTCTTCAGCATCTGATAATGCAGAGGTGGGAAAACCTTTTTGACTTGATGAGGCAGATTCTTATCAGGAGTACAACAACATATCATTGACAGGTTGGTCAAAATCCCTCCCATGGATTTGCAACTCTCTTCACAATACCCCTTTAATCCCCTGCTCTTAGAGGTTTAAAAGGGGAGAGCAAGGAGACTGCCAAAGTGTTAAAGCCTTTTGCAAAAGTGCACTTTGAAGCAGCCCACCTTTCTCCAGCAGCTGAAGAAGGAGTCCTGGGGCTGCTTTAAAGAACTTTGCAACAGCACTATTTGAAGCAACTCACACTTCCCCTTTAAGCAGGCAACTGGGTGGCAGTAGAAGCAGCAGCAGCAGTAAGGTGGGTGTGGGACAATCCTCTCGCCCACCTTTCCCTGTTGCCACCACCCACCCACCCACTTGTCCACTTAAAGGAACCATGTGAGCTGCTTCAAACAGTGCTTCTGCAAGGATTTTGATCCCTGACATCAGTTGATATTGACAAACTGGAATGTGTGTAGAGGGTTACCACGATGATCAAGGGTCTGGAAACCAAGCCTTATGAGGAACGGTGGAAGGAGCTGGGTATGGTTAGCCTGGAAAAGAGGAGACTGAGAGGAGATAGGGCAGCCATCTTCCAATATCTCAGGGGCTGTCATATGGAAGATGGAGCAAGCTTGTTTTTTCCTGCTCCGGAGGGTAGGATTCAAACCAATGGTTTCAAGTTACAAGAAAAACACAAGGCTGGAGCAGAATTTTGAGGGGCCCAGCCCCTCCTTGAACATTTGGGGGAGTTCACCTCCTCAGATGGTGCCTCTGTGTGTAGAAACTAGCCTCCTGTCTGAAGGTAACATTCACATTTGTTGCTCTGTCTGCTTTTGCTTCCGCCCCCACCTACGACTAGCATGTGCCAAGAAGGAAATGCAACTCTCAGGCTGAAAAAAGAAAACCTGTCCTTCATTGTTCCAGGGCTTATATGGTTCGTCCACAAGATGCTACAGGGGGGCCTGTTTGTGGAAGGGGGCAGGTGTGGACTCTTTCTGGACCAGAACAAATAAGAAGTGAGTGGCAACCAGGGGACACAAAGAAGAAATAAAATGGGCATGACATTTCCAAAATAATAAGAAAAAGAAACCCTTACGCTGCTATGGAAATGTTAGCTGCTGACAGGGGACTAACATCAGCTACTTCCTTGGCCTTCTGCAGGGCAAGTTTCTGATTGGTGGCCTCTTCCATCTCCTCTTCATCCTGTTTTGGAAGACAATGGCACAGGGAGGAATGCATTATTCTTGATAGGACATGTTTCTGAGTGGGTGTGTCTAGGACTATCCCATCTCCCTCCCCAATCTATACATGGAATTAAGTGACATATCTCACAATCCTGTTGCAGAAATCAATGTAAATATATGCACCCATAAATTCACCTCCCCAGCATCTCCTGGTAGGGCTGGGGGCAGGGAGCAGGGAGGGAGGGACTCCCACCTAAGAGTCTGCTCTCAGTCAATGAAGAGAATACTGAACTAATTGGACCAATTGTCTGACTCAGTGTAAGGGAGCTTTCTGTGTCCTTTTGGGGAAGGGCCATGGCTCTGTGCTGCTTTGAATGCAAAAGGTCCACAGTTCAATTCCTAGCATCTCCAGGTAGGTTTGGGGAGCCCTTTTGCCTGGAACACAGTTGAGCTGCTGCCAGTCTGTGTTGGTAATCTTGCGCTAGATGAATCAGTGTCTGAAACCCTGGATAGTTGCTACCGGTCAGTGTCAACAATACGGAGCTGAATGGACTCATTACTGGACTCCAACTCCCATCAGCCCCAGCCAGCATGGCCACGGATGATGGGAGCTATAGTTTGGCAACACCTGGAGGATAGGGATGGGGGACTTGAATTTAATGCACTTTTGACTAATAAGCAAACTGAAATGTAGCCATCTTTCAAGAGGCACACTTCTCTGAATGTTGTGATGCAGTTCTCCACATACTCAGAATTTTTATAAAAGATACATGAAAGCATGCATGAAAAAGTATATATCAATACAAATAATATCATGCATTGTATTCCATTCGGGGAAGTTGCGTGCAATGTTGTGCATATTAAGGGAAACATGCATTAAAATGCTGATGAATTTTTATGAGGACTTCTCTCTCTCTCTCTCTCTTTTTAACGCAACCTGATGAGGATATGGGGCAAACCATCCTTAAGGCTGCAAAAATTAAGAAACTGACAGAAAATGAAATTGACAGGTCTGTTCATTCCTACTGGGAGACCAGAGGCTTGTTAATGCATGAATGGAAGACATGAATGGAAGATGATGGAGGGGGCAGTTAACAAAGAGTTTTGCAGAGGCCAGGTTACATTGCCCTTCTGGCTTTAAAAGAAGATTGGGCAAATTCATGGAGAAGAGGGCTGTTGGTGGCTATTAGCCATGATGGCTATGCACTGTCAGAAGCAGCAACACTTTTGAATACCAGGTGCTGGAACCTGTGAGAGAGGAGAATGCTGTTGTGTTCAGGTTCTACTTGCAGGTTTCGCACAAGCGAAATCTGGTTGACCACTGCAAGAAATGGATGCTGGACTAGATGGCCCATTGGCCTGACCCAGCAGGCTCTTCTAACATTCTTAATTTGCATGTGTTACATGTAATCATATTTACTCAGCTATAAAACCCCTTGCATTCTCCTAAGTACACCACATAATTGAAGCTCTTTGATGCATCTTCCCTCTACACCTCTTCACTCTTTTGAAAAGCCCTAGTGATTTCCAGATCCATGGTCTGATTTAAACTGAGAGCATTTCAAAGGAAGCTGTGCAATTTATCAGTGCTTTTGATGCCATCAATATTTAATTGCCCTCCACCATAACACTAACACAAGGCAGCTTTCTGGGCAAGCCATTGGATTCAGAACAATTCAAAGGGGAAATTTGAAAAGGAAGTGGTCTGAACTCCTTTTTTTTCAATGTCTTAAGGAGCCTCTCTTTGCCCCAAGCCAAAGTGTTCCTACAAATCTTTTGGGGCTCCTTGAACAGACAATAACAAATCCCCAAGAGGAATAAAATCTCATCAGTTTTTATAAAAAGCAGGAAAGGGAGATTAATTTCAGACAATAAAAAATCTTTATATACAAGAAGGTTCACTAAGAGGGGCAGAAGGACACAGCAGAGGCTCATAGTTCAAGATTCTGCCTGTGGGTAGCTATTGGCCTCTCTGCATAGCAGTATAGGTAGCTGTCATTCTGAGTCAGGCCAGTGGGTCAATCTTGCTCAGTGTTGTCTACACTGACTGGCAGCAGCCAGAATTTCAGTCAGGGGACATAACCAGCCCTACTTGAAGATGCTTGGGGTTGATCTTGGATGCTCAGCAGCTGACCCATGGTCCTATCATCTAAAATATAAAGTAAGAACCCAGTTCTCATGGTTATGAACAAAGAGCAAATTCAAGGAACAAGCTGACATATACAGAGTCAGACCATTGGTCAATCTAGCTCGGTTTTGTCTACTATGCTAACTGGTAACAGCTTTCCAAGGTTTTGGACAGTAGGATCTCTCCCAGCCCTACCTGGAGATGATGATGTTTGTTTGTTTGTTTGTTTGTTTGTTTGTTTGTTTGTTTACCCCTCCCATCTGGCTGGGTTTTCCCAGCCACAACAGAATATTAAAAACATGATAAAACATCAAACATTATGCTGGGCATCAGTGATGTAGCATGTGGGGGGTGGCACAGAGATGGTTGCCCCGGGTACAAAATTGTTAAGGGGTGCAAAAATTCAGCACTCAGTACTGCCTTACTATAGATGCATGCTTCTGTAACTGGTCTCCACTGAAAATGGCTTCTCCGTGCAAACCAAGAAGTGACTTCTTATGAGGAAACTGGTAAAATGTGAGTTGAATGTCATAATTATTAGGTGGATTTGTAGCTGGTTGACTGACTGAACCCAAAGAGTACTCATTAATGGTTCCTCATCATCCTGGAAAAAAGTGACAAGTGGGGTGGCACAGGGTTCTGTCCTGGGCCCACTGTTGTTCAACGTCTTTGTAAATGACTTGGATGAAGGAATTGAGGGAATGCTCATCAAATCTGCAGATGACACCAAACCGGAAGGGGTAGCTAATGCCACAGAAGACAGAATTGGAATTCAAAATGACCTTAACAGATTGGAGAACTGGGTTGCAAGCTAACAAGATGAATTTCAACAGGGACAAATGTCAGGTTCTGCACTTAGGCAGGAAGAACCAGATGCACAAATATAGAATGGGGGACACCTGGCTTACTAGCAGTACATGCTTCTTTCTATAATGGGAAAGCTCTACACTTGATTCCTCTCTATTAAACTGACTTTTTAAAAAATGATAATAATATAATATCTGAAGCCCAGGCCAGCTTTCTTGAGAACCTTTCAACATCAGATCACTGTGTCGTGCTGCCCCACTTAGCAGAGAAATACACCAGCCCTCTGCAGGGAGAACCAATTGTGGCCTTTATGGACTTTAAATCTCCTTCCGAATCTATTCCCAGATCGAAACCATGGACCAAATAACAGCCATTACTGCAGGATAAATGACTCTTCTTCCTTATTAAAGTTCTGTACAGTGATGGCAAATTGCAGGTTAGATGTGGATTGCAGGACCCACTTTCAGACTGTATTGAGATGGCTAGGGGAGTGAGACAGGGCTTTATTTTGGCCCCCACATTGTTTAGCCTTTCCCTAAATGGTTTAGAGGAAAGTCTAATGGACCCAGATGGTCATCACTGGAAAGACCCCTCTTTTGCTATATGCGGACAATGCGGCCACCGTCTCTCGTTCCAGACCTGGTTTGAAATACAAACTAAGGAAGTTCTCACATTATTGTTCTGTAAATCGGTTACCTACCAGCTATGAGAAATCCAAAATTTTGGTCTTTGAGAAAAAATATTCCCCTTGTAAATGGGTATTAGATGGCTGTCTTCTAGAGCAGACTAAAGGCTTCCAGTACCTAGGGCTGTTGTTTCACCACACAAAGTCCTGGAGTTGCCACTGGCAGACTATCTGTCAGAAGGTGGAGATGAACAAACTTGCTATACTCCATTTCATTTTCACAAAGGGAGGTCACTATCTTCCATCAGCCATAAGGGTCTTTAATGCGAAATCTGTTTCCCAGTTCCTTTATGCTTCAAAAGTCTGGTGCAATGGTCTATTTTCTAAGTTAGATGGGTTCCAAGCTAAGTTCCTTCGGTCCCTGCTTCAGGTCCCAGAGTGTCCCTAAATCAATTTTGTTGTTGGAAACAGGTGAATGCCCACTCTCCACCAAAGTGTGGTGGGTTGCCTTGAAATACTGGCTAAAGATCTCAGTATTCCCCTGGGGAAGGTATTACTTTTACATCTATCCGATGAGGAGTCTATCAGCTCATGGTCGAAAACTATGGCCCAAAAAGCCTTCTTGACTGGTCTTTCACCATCCTTTTTACACCATCTGGGCTAGAATATTGCCCTTAAATCCTTGAAGCAGATGTTATGGGACATTTCACACAGCAATCTTCACTCTAGATCCTATGTAACCTGTGGATGGTTTGCATCTGGAATCCACTATTGTCATGATTTTCAGTTACCATCATAGTTCATGAATCTGTCTGTACTTAATTATTCACTAAAGCTAGACTAAATGTATTTCCATCAGAAGTACTAAATGGCAGGCTGTCTGGTATGCCCTATCAGAATAGGCTCTTCTTATGCTCTCAAGGTGTCAACTATATGAAGCATATCCTGTTACACTGTGAGCAGTTCAAACAAGCCAGGGAACAAATGATTAAACCCCTAAACTTAACTGGAAAATCTGAAACCTTCCACCTTAAGTACCTCCTTGGAAATATGTCAAATGATACTACCCTGGCTGTGGCTAAGTTCCTCTCTGAAGTATTAAGAAGCAGAAACCTACATGCTCTGGATAAAACATAGTGACTGCCTTGGAACCCTTTCCCTGTATTTCTGTTTTATTTTGATTTGAAAATGTTTTTTGTGGGTCTTCAGACTCAAATAAAGTGTGTGTGTGTGTGTGTGTGTGTGTGTGTGTACTAGCAGTACATGAGAATATGATTTAGGTGTCTTGGTGGACCACAAGCTTAACATGAGTCAACAATGTGATGCAGCAGAAGAAGAAAAAAGCTAACATTATTCTAGGCTGCATCAACAGAAGTATAGTGTCCAGATCAAGAGAAGTAATAGTACCACTTTGTTCTACCTTGGTCAGATGATACTGTGTAGAATACTGTGTCCAGGTCTGGGCACCACAGTTTAAGAAGGATGTTGACAAGGTGGAACATGTGCAGAGGAGGGAAACCAAGATGATCAAGGGTCTGGAAACTAAGCTTTATGAGGAGCGCTTGAAGGAGCTGAGTATGTTTAGCCTGAAAAAGAGGAGACTGGGGGGAGATATGATAGCCATCTTCAGATAATAAGGGCTGCTACATGGAAGAGGGAACAAGTTTTCTCCTGCTCTGGAGGGCAGGACTTGAACCAATGGCTTCAAGTTACAAGAAAGGAGATTCTGACTAAACATACAGGAAAACTTTCTGACAGTAAGAGCTGTTCAACAGTGGAACAGACTCCCACGAGAGGTGGTGGACTCTCCTTCCTTGGAGGTTTTTAAACAGAGGTTGGATGGCCACCTGTCAAGGATGCTTTAGCTGAGATTCCTGCACTGCAGGGGGTTGGACTAGATGACCCTCAGGGTCCCTTCCAACTCTAAGATTCTATGTTTCTATGACAGATGCTGTTAGGCAGTTGAATTAGGGTTGCCATATGTCCAGAATATCCTGGAAATAGCCGGAATACGTCACTTGGGAGCAGTGCCTGGGCAGAAATTGCTGAAATGTCAGGGGAATCCAGATGTATGGCACGCTATGTTGGAAGTCTAGATTTTACCTTAAAAATAGCTGAAAAACTTTTTTTAAAATGAGAAAAGATGCTCAACAACATTTGCGTCCAGACTTTCGCTTTTTAAATATGGCAACCCTAATTTGAATGTTCATGCGTACTCCATCTGTTTTCCTCTTGCCCGTCCACCCCCTCCACATGGCCCCAGGTGCTGGCAACCCATGCAATGCTACTTCTGGGGTTTGATAATTGGGCCTTCTACATGCAAAGCACATGCTCTAACTCTCAACTAAAGCCCTTCCCCTACAGTAGGGAGGGATTAATGCTTTTCAGATTGCAAGCAATGTGCACACAAGTGTTGTCCCCTCATACCCCGGCCCTGGCTCTCCTTTCATATGCAGAGTAAGAGCCTCCTCTTTGTGGAAGCCTCTGGGGTATGCTGAAATCTATGAAGAGTGGATTTGACTTGAGAGAGACCATGCCACTTTCAAGCTGCCCCATGCCTGTGCAGATCAGCACCATGACCCCTCTTTGGCATGTATGCCTCTGCTCCCCCCCAAACTCATTGCACCCATTGTCAATACTCTCACCCCCTTTCCCCAAGTACTTGGCTGCAAGTATATTGTCAGCAGCTCTGCAAATTCAGTTCAGAAAAGTGCAACCCAAACTTCCAGTGGGCTGGAAACCCTTTACTCATACCCCTGGCAACCTTTGAGGCTTCTTAGTTTAGAGGTAAGGCATTATAGCAGGCTTCCTCAACCTCGGCCCTCCAGATGTTTTTGGCCTACAATTCCCATGATCCCTAGCTAGCAGGACCAGTGGTCAGGGATGATGGGAACTGTAGTCTCAAAACATCTGGAGGGCCGAGGTTGAGGAAGCCTGCATTATAGAGGTGTAAACAGTGATGCATGGCATGGAGAAAGAGACAGAGAAAAGTTTTTCTCCCTTTCTTGCAACATTAGAACTCTTGGGCATCCAGTGAAGCTGAATGTTGAAAGATTCAGGATAGAAAAGGGTCATACAGATGTGGAAAATATTGTGCTATTTTTTCTGATTGCAATGCTAGCACATCTGTCCCATTTTCTAATGTTCCTTTCACACTGCAGTACTTTTGAGTTATGGAACTGTGGCTTTTTCACCACTGTACCAGCAAGTTGCACTAAATTTCATTCATATGAAATTTCATTCAGTAGGTCTGGGCGATGTATTGATACATCGTCCAGGACCAGTATGAGCTGGCTTCACCTGGCAGTATATTGAGGATGAAACTGATGCCGCCCCTGAGTCCTTCTGCTACCAGCACCACTTTCAACATTGGGCTGCTGGTAGCAGAGGGACTCAGGAGCAGTGACAGTTTCACCTGCAATGTATTGCCAGGTGAAGCGACCATCGCTCTGCCCCTCATACCGCAGAAGGAAAAGCAAGATGTAGCACCAGGCCAATACAGCTTGTTCCTCCCTCGGCTTCTTTAAACTGTTCCCACCCCAGCTGAGCAAGCCTCAATGCCTCACACATGGGGCATGGGGCTCGCTCAGCTGGTGATACATTGCGATGTTGAAAACCTGACATCACGCAGCCCCACATATGAATGGGCATGGTGTGACACAACAAATAATTCCACTGTACAGCACCACTACAGTGGTGCCCCGCAAGACGAATGCCTCGCAAGACGGAAAACTCGCTAGACGAAAGAGTTTTCCGTTTTGGAGGTGCTTCGCAAAACGAATCTCCTATGGGCTTGCTTCGCAAGATGACAATGTCTTGCGAGTTCCTGCTGGTCCCCCCCCTTTTTCTAAGCCGCTAAGCCGCTTATCAGCTGATCCGATCAGCAGATAAGCCGCTAAAAGCGCTAATCCGCTAGCTAATCCGTCAATGGGCTTGCTTCGCAAGACGAAAAAAAGCTAGACGAAGAGAATCACAGAACGGATTCTTTTCATCTTGCGAGGCCCCACTGTATTCCTCCAGCCCTTCCACACATGTGTGCTTCTGTTCTCACATGACTTACCCATTAAAAACAGCAGGAAAGAATGATACACCAGGATGCCACTCCAAATTTTGTCACTTTGCTCCTGCAATTTTCTGGGTTAACTGGAAATGAGCCCTAAACATGCACTAGATTCCTCTAGATTTCTGGAAGAGTCCGTCAAGCTCAAATATAACATGGAGAGAATCACTTAAGTAAAATGGAATAAACTGTCATGGGAATGCTGTGATGGCAATGCTCTGCTTCCACTGTTAGAGACAGAAATGCTTCTGAATTCCAGTTGCTGGATTCCACAGAGGTGGGGAAAGTTCTCTTGTGCTTAAATCATGCTTGTGAGTTTTCCACATGCATCTGGTTAGCTGCCAGTACTGCCAGCTTGGCCCCACAACTGTGGGTGCCTGGGGCCATGGGTGACATGTGGCATGCATGGCCTTGGCACCAAAATTTGTGGGTGCCCAGCCCCTTCATGGGGAATTTTGTGGGTGCTCGGGCACCCAGGGTCCCAGGGAGTTGGCACCTATGTTGGCCGCCGTAAGAGAAGAATGCTGGGCTAGATGGGCCATTGGACTTGACCCAGCAGCCTCTTCTTATGTTAACGAAAGTGAAAGGACATACTTCTTCACACAGGATGTAGACTAATGATGGAATTTTCTCCCATGAGGTGCTTTAGATGGCTTTAGAAGATTGGATGAATTCATGGAGGATAACTACTAGCATGACTAGAATGACTACTAGCAATAATGTGTATGTTTTCCTTCCGCGGTTGGAGGTAGTATGCCTCTGAAAACCCATTTGTGGGAATCTCAAGCACTGTTGCCCTCAGCAGATCCTCCTTTCAGGATTCCCATAGGCATCTGATTGGCCACTGTGAGGGGAAGAAATGCTGGACTAGATGTGCCTTTGGTCTGATTTAGCAGCCTGTTCTTATATTTAAACCAGTAGAGGGTATACAGCAAGGATGTGGGACTTGTGACCAGCATGGCCAATGGTCAGGGATGATGGGAATTCAGCAATGCTTGGAAGACCACAACTTCCCCATCTGTACAAGAAGATGAAAGAAGCTCTGTGGAGCCCAAAGCTCAATTGTCTTTGGGGTAATAGGCAGCAATTTAAAAGAAAAAAAAAGACAAACTACCAGCTTCTTCCACCAAAGGATCAGTGGTTCCAACAGCTGCTGAGAACCTTGGTGCATTCTTACACTCACCTTGGTCAACTCCTGTGCATTGGCAAGGTTGTCCACAGCAATGGCCAAGAAGACGTTCAGGAGCGTGTCTGGTTAAGCTGCTAAGGATCTTTTTAAAGAAAACCCTGATATCCCCACAAATCAGTATGAATGCTCAATAAACAGTCTGGCATTGTATAACTTCTCCACAATCAAATCAGGATGAATACTCAATTAACAGTCTGAGTTGTCTAACTTCCCTGCAAGCAAATCAGGATGAATGATCAATAAACAGGTCATCATGAGGCGACCTATGTGCGTGACATAATTCTGATAATGTGTGATCACTGAAAAACATTTTTAAAAGTGACAATTATTAAATGATTTTGAAGCCAGATCTGGTTATATGATCAACCTGAATAAATCAGAACAGTTGTGTTATATAACATAAAGAATATTGGAAAACATTATTTAAAGCATGTCCAATTACATGGTGGGACTTCAATCTGTTGTTTCAGAGCTTGGATAACTGATCAGTGCAAAACCTGGTTAATTATAATCATAATAAATGATAAAAGTATATTTAAATGGCCCTTGATAGATTGTTATAAGTAAAGGCCCCCTGGGTAGGAAGACTATCAATTGTAAATATGAAGATGATACACTGCATGCTCTTCCTTTGCTTTTAAGTATAATTGGTTGTATTCAAGAAACATTTAATTCAGAGTGGACACACTGACATTAATGAACCTAAGTTATGTATGTTTCTTAATTTCAGTGGGCCTACTTTGGCACTGGATACCATCTAATGTTATCAGTAGACTATGGAACAACAAGTGGCATAAAACTAGTGCCGGGTTTTTATTGGCTAGTATGATAGTCAGAAATGTAACCAAAACATCATATAATTCAGGGCTGGGGAATCTAGGTGTCAGATAGAGAGGCATATAGGGCTGATTTAGCATCTAGGCCTGAGGTTCCTTTTCCCTAAAACAGATCATGATCAAATTCCTTGACTATTCCTAAATTCTGCACTGTGAATAGCCCTCTAAATGCTTTGTAGTCAGTATTTGAGCTGTGCATGAAATTTATCAAGTCAGAAAATTGCCGCCATTGCGCTCTTGCATATTTTCACCTCCAGCTACCTGCTCTGACTGTACTGCACGGATGTTTCCCCTTGCTTGATGCGGCCTAATTATTTCAAGTCAAGTCTGTTTTGAACAGATAGGCTGAAGTCCCCCGTCCCCCCACCACCACCACCTCTCTCAGCCAGCTAACTTTTACATATCTTTTTAGATGCTTCTATTAACTTTTCATTTGGCGGCTAATAAAGCTGGGAAGCGATGAGAAAGACAGCAGTGTGTCTTGAGCATTAGCAACTGTATTCAAATTGAGGCAGGTAGCTGGAATTTAGGGCAAAAAGCAATTCAGCACAAAGGCGACTTCTACAAAAAGGCTGCAAAGAGAGAGTTGGTCAGAGTTTGATTTTTCTTTTTTAAAAGAAAAGAAAAGGGGGGCAACAAGCACATTTAGGGCAACAAATGGTCCATCATGGGGAGTCTGTATATAGAGAGCCTTTGTCCCTAGATGCTGTTGGCCTACAATTCCCACCCTCTGTTGGCTGGGAATGGTTGGGGGTTGGAGTCTGACAGCATTTGGAAAACGAAGGTTGGGGAGAAGCTGATTTAAAAGCTAAATGCGAAGAGTACATCTTTGTGCAGATCCACTTGTGATCTGAGCACCACACTGGCAGCATCATCTATATAGATTTTCCAGTTCTGACTGTTAGAATTCATCTGCTCAGGAAAAGAAATGACAAGCCTGGATGAATGTTTGGGGGGGGGGGCTCTAATGACTGCTGCTGCCACTCAACTATGGAATTCACCTATCTTGCTTTTACCAGGTATATAAGGGCAGGGTTGCCAAAGGCAATGCCTTTGTAGGTGCCTCTATGTTGTACAAAGCACAACATTCAGTATGCACTTAGCACTGCACTTGGAGTCACACACAGTCACTCCGGACAGTGAAAGATTGCAACAGAATGTTCTTGCCATTTTAAAGGAAGGGGTGGTTTCTGTATGGTCTGGCTCACACATAACACTAAGCCAGGTGAGGAAACTCAGGCACAGGGAGCAAATGAGGCCCTCCATACCTCTCCATCATTGGTCCTGCTTTGCACCCTCCCTGAGATTACCCCCACTCAGGTGGGAATGTGCCCTTGAGCTCTGATAATGCCTTTTGCTTATCTGATGGATGCCCACTACTGACATATGCCAAAGGTTTCCCAGAAGAGAGTGTGGCTAAAAAAGATTTCTCCCCTCTCTGCTAAGTCATGGTTTGTTTAGTCCAAGTGTGGTTTGTTGGAGTATCCAATCCCAGCCCAGCAGACTAACCAAGGTTCGCTTTTTGTCAACAAACCATAATGTGAAACGTGGCTTGCTGTTGCTTTACAAACTATTGCTATGGTTTGGCATTATGTCTGAACCAAACAGCCTTGCTCAACTATAGTCTTTTGGCTACTTCCTCACCCAAGAAGCCCCCCAAACCATAGAACAGGGGTCAGCAAACTTTTTCAGCAGGGGGCTGCTCTACTGTCCCTCAGACCTTGTGGGGGGCTGGGCTATTTTTTGGGGGGGAAGGAATGAATTCCTATGCCCCACAAATAACCCAGAGATGCATTTTAAATAAAAGGACACATTCTACTCATGTAAAAACACCAGGCAGGCCCCACAAATAATTCAGAGATTCATTTTAAATAAAAGGACACATTCTACTCATATAAAAACACGCTGATTCCCAGACCGTCTGCGGGCCGGATTGAGAAGGCGATTGGTTGCCTACCCATGCCATAGAGGTACCAATCTGGAAAAATATATCTAGGCTTATTTGCTCATCTGGGAGATGAACAAACCAGCATTTAAAAAACAACAACACATGACTTAGTGTTATGTGTGTTTGCAGGTTGAAAAAAATAATATATGTTTATTCCTTTTTTCAGGTGGGAGGAAGAATAACAACAGGAAGCCTGCACTGCATAAATGGGACTACCAAAGTTTAGGATTTCACTAGCTGGATGCTCCCCCAGCCCCCCAAACAAACACACTTCACAAATACTACTACATTTCATAATAAATCAATATTTCTACTAATGGGTTTCCACCAGCTGCCCATTAGCACGTGGCTGCTCAGGTTGAATATGCATTTTCTAGCAATGGAGCAGCATAAAATGCCATTAGCAAATCAGATTTTGGCAGGGCAAGGATACAGTTACCGAACAGTGTCAAGACAATGAAGTAGATGGATGAGAACATTCCTGAGTGGACGCCCCCTTGAGATTCTATCCCCTGGTACATCACTGCATTCCAGTCTTCTCCAGTCAGAATCTGTAAAGTTAATTAGAGTAAAAAATAAGAAAGTGTGAGGGGAGGGTGGGAAAGATAATTAAAACCTTTTTCCAGATACTTTGGCTTGTTTAGAGCAGTTCTGGGGAACCTCAGCCCTCTGGCTCCCTCTGTCAGGTCTTTGGGCCTGTCCCCAGGCCATACCTTTCACTGGTCTTACTCCACTCTCTCCTTAAGTTGTAACTATAGCCACATCCACACCAGACGTTTAAAGCACATGGCTTCCTACAGAGAACCCTGGCAGCTGCAGTATGCTAAGGGTGCTGGGAACTGTTGCTCTGTGAGGGGCAAGCTACCATTTCCAAGATTCTTTGCTGGAAGTTGTAACTGCCAAAGTGGTATAAATAGGTTTTAAATGCATGGTGTGGATGTGACCAATACCTCTAGTTTGCCTGGATGGGGAAGTGTGTGCACATAGGTCTGTGTGTCCATCTATTTCTGACTTTCGCATTGCTACAATGTGGCCTTCGGCCATTTCCATCCACTGCCTCTGACCCTGCCCACCCCTAGCATGTGGCCCCAAAAGGCTGCCCATGAGCGAATGCTGTCCTTGGGATGAAAATGATCTAAATGACTAAGGTCATTTCCCACCCCTGTGGTGATGCCTTCATTAAGAAGGTTCTCCCAGCGGACTTCAGGTTTCTGCGAATGGCGAAAATGAGTGCCAGTCTGATCGACTGACAGACTCAAGCCCCGCAGAGACACAGGGGGAAGCTCCATGGTGAGGTGCACCCCCTAAAAAGCCTGTGATTGAGCCTGCGGACATGGCAATATCTCAACTCCACGGGAGTGGAGCCTCAAACTCCTACCTGCAGCAGAGATCTTCCAAGAACTACATTTTGGCTGATGGAAATGTAAAGAAGATTAATTATTGGATCTAATTAGGCTGAATTCGGTGCTAGACGGAGGAGTAAAAAGGAAGTCCATCCCCATCTTCTGAGTAATTATCGCTGCATGGAAACAACTTGCAAGTGAGAATAGTATTAATTTTACTTGACTCTATTAGATATATGTCTGCCGATGGGAAAGGTGGATTAAAAACATCTGAAACCCATTCTTTACTACCTTTTATCGGATTTATAATGGAGAATTGTGGAGAGGAGCTTGCACAACTAAAGCCATAGGTGAATCTGAGCCCAGCAGAGAAAGCTTGAAACAAGACTAATGAAGTACTCTGTGGGGTGAGGATATGGAAGCATTTATGGGCTTTACAAGGCACATTTTGGTTGGAGTGGTTTAAAGAAGACTGAGCTTGCTCCGTGTGTGTGTGTGTGTGTGTGTGTGTGTGTAAAGATGAATTGGTACTTTAAAGTTTGGAACTGGCTATAGAGGCTGAATATCAACAGTGCCAGATATTGGACAACATCTGAGAACCCCCTACGCCACCTTTCTAGAGCTGGAAGCCTGGTAAATCTCTCTCTGGTTGTGGGAAGGAAAGGCATTTGGACTCTACCAGAAAAGAGGAATTATAATGATCTTCAACTGTCTGTAACTCTTTATCTCACTTCAAGACATTTTAAGAGAACTGGATCAGTGAGAGTCTTTTACTCTCCTCTGGATTATTAAGTTGTGATTTTGTGTGGACAAACTGCTTTTGTTTTCTTTTTAAAGTAGATATCTGTTTAATCTGAATGTTAATTTGAAAGCTGGATTTTATTTCAAATTGTATACATGTAACATGCAATCGGGCTGGAGGGAGTGGGAAAGTACAAAAGACCGTGTTCCTTGGGAAAGTGTTACTTAGTGGCCTTGACAAAACTGACAAAGTACAGCTGGAAAATTGGTTGTCTTGAGAACAAGGGAAAGAGAAATTTGGCAAGGGCAGAGTGAATCGTGTAGAAGTATTGGATATTTTCACTCTGTTCGGACCATTTTTGATTGTTTTAATAATAACTTATTGAACATGGCAATTAAAAAGCAACCAACCCCAAGTTCGGCTAGAAGGACTTCTGTACAGGACATGGGGGATAAGCCTTATGGTCAATGGGTGGAATTCTTCTATGAACTGAGAAATGAGTTGATTAAGGAGATAAAGGAAAATTTGGATAAGACAGCAGATAAACTTATAGGCCAAATGGACAAAAATACTGAAGTCGTGACAGAACTAATTATTAAGGTAGAACCAGTGACAAAGAAAACAGAAGTGGTGGAGGTCTTGATGCAAGGGCTGGAGGAAATTTTTAGAAAAATGGAAACTGTGATTGATATGAAGAAATACCAGGAGACACTCGGGGCAGATATGGATGGTATGGGGGGTAGACAGGAAATATTTGGGAATGCCTTGGTGGCAGAAATGAGGCAGAAATAACAGCCTCTGAGACCAAGAGGAGACTGTGAGGAAGGTGAGCAGGATTTTAAATCTGACTTAACTGATAGTTGCCTTCCAGTGAAATTTCAATATGCCAAAGTTAGGAAAAAGAACGGGAAACGCTCATTGTATATATGCAAAATAATGTAAACAAATTGATATATTGGCAGGGTCAGACTTCACACTTGCAATCTGCAATGAAGTATGTGTAAGGAAATGCAGAAGAATTTTGTTAATATAAGGAACCAGAAGAGGGAATGAAGGGAAGTCATGAAGTCTAAAGAACCTCAAAGATAAGGTTTTGAAATGTTTTTGTGAATAGGGATGGGGGGGATTTGTTTTTTGTAGTTAATTGTGGAAATTAATTGTGAAAAAACCAATAAAAATTATTTAAGGAAGAAGGAGGAGGAGGAGGAGGCTCTCCCAGGTAGTTCTGATGTCATCTTTTGGGAGCTGGTGAATATATTTTTAACCTGTAAAGACTTTGAAGAGATGGGCGCAATAAAAACATTATCCTGCTTTTTATTCTTCTATTGTTGTTGCTGCTGCTACTGTTGTGTTGTGCCTATAGAACTGTGTGTTTCCATGTTGCCTGTAGAGAAAGGAATGACCTCACCCTGTTCCCACCACCAGGTACAATTTCTTCCACCTGCAGCTGGAAGCAGGAAAATCCAAGGAGTCAACCATCTTGTTTCCCTAAATATGTAGATCAGCGCATAGCAATAATTAGTCCATAGTCTTAATCTGGATTAAATTGTTTGGGGGGGGGTTAATTGTCAGGCCTTATTTTGAACAATCACTGGACTGTTTCATTTTATTGCACATTTGTTAATAGAATGTGTTTTTCATTAGCTGAGGTCTTGCAACAGCAAATGAATTATGTAAAGCATTTTGATGTTGTCAGAAGACTTGAGCCTGGTTTAGTCTGGAAAGGCAGCACACAGATAAGCAATGATGATGATGACACAGTGCGTTGTAAGGTTATGCACACATGTAAGAGGTGTTGTGAGTAGGTGAAAAGGGGCTAATATGGATTTATTTGGACTATTGTATCTTCTTTCCATTCCATCAGCATCATAAGTACAGTTGGTGGTCCACCTAGTCCAGAATCCTGTTCTCACTGTGGCCAGCTAGATGTTCATTAAGGGAAGCCTGCAAGCAGGACCCGGGTGCAACAGCAAGTCTCCCCACTCAAAATTCCCAGCAACTGGTATTCAGAGGCCAGAGAGGGTAAGCCTGGGATTGGAGAGGAAGCACCTCTCCCTTGGTGGCCTCGATTTCTGTATGACTTTGACAGGAAGCCCTCCTCCCATGTGCAAAGGCTGCCCAACCCTTGGGCTTCCAGAGCTTAGAATGTATCTCATTTCCTCTTACCTCGCTGAGTAAGGGTTTGCCTTTTTCATTTGCTTCCTGCCTGATTAGCATTCCTGTCCCCAATTATAATGCTCTAGAGAAACCAGAATGTCAAATGCAATGGGTCCCACATTCCACTCTTTTCATTATTTCCTATGAACTCAGATCCGTCTCTCAGGCTATTGTCCTTGTTAATTTAAGGAGCTGATTGTGAAGACAGAAAAGCAGGTCACATCATCTGCTAACCAAGACTGCACCACGGCAGACAAGGGCCACAGAGATGGATTCTGGTGACATGACAGAAAAGCCAAGGGCCATGGTTCTGTGTGCTGACAGAAATCACCACACTCTTCCTGGTTACAGTTGATATCAGCTGGAGGTTAGGGATGGGGAAAGAAAATTCAGGTCTCATATATTTGAGGAAAATGACACACCCAAAACGTGTTATATTAGGGGAAATTACTTGCAAAAAGGTAGTTTTGGGGGAAAATGCATACTGAAATGGCAATGTCTTTTCTGGAGGATTTTGTTTTTAAAAAAGTAAACTGGTGTGGAAATATGGCAAACTGAGCTTAAGAATGGAAAAACAAGAAACTGAAATTGAACAAATTCACCCACACCTATTGGACATTTGTTTTCTGAGAGTTCTGTGTTTTGAATTCTCCCCCCAACTAAGTAAGGATAATGGGCAAGGACACCATCATTGCACATTCATTTATATATCCAGTTCCACTGCTTGACTACCCAGTGACTCCTGTAAGAAACCCCAAGTCAATAGGAATATGAGATTAAAACCCCAATTCAAATCTCTCCTCTGCCAGAAGCCTGTCTCAGGGGTGAGTTACTTCCAGTCCCAGCTAAGCCTGCCAGATACCTTGTTCAGCCCTTGAGGCCATTTCAGCCTAAGCACATACACCTGCCCTATTGTAACAGATGTCATATATGGTACGAGGTGTGGGGCAGGCATAAACCTGGCTCAGCTGATAAGAGGGGTTTAGGCCCTGCTGATCTGCTGCAAAGTCCTATGCAAAGCTGGCCACAAGATCACACTTTGAAAGAGGCTTTGTGAGGCTGGGTAAGTCACGAAAGGCCCCTTTCAAAGTGCTGCGCAAGATAGCATTTGTCATGATCCCCATGAGCTCAACTGGATCATGACTGGATTGGCACTTGCTGCCAAATAAGGTGAGGAGGAAGGTGAGAAGGATGCCCTTGGGGGTGGATAGCCTGTAGAGTACAGGGGAGGAGAGGCACTCCTGCTGGCTCCCTGCCCTGCACCTTCCATGCAGCAGATAGATTTCCTAGCAACAGGGTCTGGCATTGACAAACCAGTCTGTGACATCAGATGACTGACAGTTGCCTGGCTCTTCCCACCTCTCAGATTTGGCCAACGAGAGGTGGGGGACTTAACCATCTGGCCGCCTGGCCAGATCCAGTTCCTCACCTTTTGCTTATCTCTTGGCTTCAGTCTCTGTCCCAAACTAATTGCAATACGGATGCAATATTCTTGGCCTATTTGACAAGGCTGAGAGGCCTGGAGCTAAGGTTGAACGATGAGCTGAGGTTAAATAAGTTGGATATTTTTAGCCTAGAGGAGGAGAAGTGTGATTAAGAGACAGTCTCATAGCCATCTTCAAATGTATTGAAGGGGTTGTTCCATAGACAATGGCAGACATGTGTTTTCAGTTGCTTGAGTCACTGTGTTCAGATTACAAGGGAATATGACTAAGTATTAGGAAAAACTTCCTGATGCCACAAGCTGTTTGACAGTGGGACAGACTGCCTCAGAAAGCAGTGCGCTTATCCTTGATTAGCAGCTTTCAAGCAGAGGCTGGATGGCCCCCTGTCAGAAATGCAGAAGCAGCAGATTCCCTGCATCAGCAGTGGGGAGGACTATATGATCTCTGAGGACCCTTCAGCTCTTTTGCACCAAGTCAAGAGTGCCCTTACCTGAAACACAGTTAGAATAGCAGTGGGGAAAGTATCAAAGTTTGTGGTTGGTGTTTCGTCACTAAAATGAAACCTAGAAAGAGGCAGAAAATGAATATTAATGGCAGGGTAGAATGCTAATAATCTTTTAAGAGCTGCCTTGCTGGATCAGACCAAAGGTCCCTTTACTCCAGCATCCGGGCTCTTACAGTGGGCACCTATATGCCTTTGGGAAGCCTTCAAGGAGGGCATGAAGGCAAACGACAACCCCATGATTTGTGCCTCCCCCCAAGTGACTGGTATTCAGAGGTACAACTGGGACTTGCAATAAAATGTTGCAGCAGGGAGTGTGCCTGTTCAGGGTTCAAGCCAGACAGCCATGCCCTTTCTCCAGGATGCTCCATAACATTCTCCCTTCCACCAGTCTTCTGTCTGAGCATGCTCAGTCTTCAATAGTCTGTTTTTGGGGGTGGGGTGGGGGATCCTGCTCCCTCCAAGAACACCACTTGACACCATTATGACACCAGATGTTTGGCAGGTGGGTGGGCCTCCTAACTGTCAAAGGTGGCCTGTGGAGAGGAGGGGAAGATAAGAATCTGGTCCATTGGGCAAAAAAATCTAGTGCCTTATTTTCAGGAGTGGTGGTACATGGTCCCACCTTATTGCTCTGCTCAACAGTTTGGTAAGCCACATTTTGCACCAACTGCAGTTTCCAGGCAGTCTTTAAGGATAGCCACTCATTTAATGACCTATGGTGGATGGAAGGGTGCAGCTTGTTACTCTATGGATATATGGCTTAAAGAAGTTGTGTTTCTTGCCATTTCTGAAAAACTGTCATAAAACACATGTCACTGGGGTGATGTGGACCCATGCAACTTTGCTTCTGCTTGGGAGCTGATTGTGATTTATATGACTAAACAATCTTCATGGTTGGCACATGCCCACTAAATATGAGCTTAATTGGCAACATTCATGAATATTTGGGATGTTTGGTGCAAGTATGAATCTTGTGTTATTACTATTACTATTACTTATTAAATTTGTAGACTGCTCTTCATCCGAAGATCTCAGGGCAGTTAACAACAGAAAAATGCAAAATGAGAATAAAAACTACATAATAAAACAAAACCGAATCAATAACCACCTTCCCACAAACACATTTTAAAAGCCACGGAATGTTAATCAGCCAAATGCCTGGTTGAAGAGAAACATTTTTGCCAGGTGCCTAAAGATATGTAATGAAGGTGCCAGGTGAACCTCCCTGGGGAGAGCATTCCACAGACAGGAGGCCACCACAGAAAAGGCCCTGTCTCTTGTGTTGCCGCCCTCCGAATCTCTCATGAAGGAGACATATGAAGAAGGGCCTCACAGGGTGAACGCAGGGTCCAGGTTGATTCATATGGCGAAAGGCAGTCCTTGAAGCATTGCGGTCCTGAGCCATTATGGGATTCTGTTCCACTAATGAATATATTTTAAATCATTCATTCTTTTTAAGCTTTCTATAATTATTAAGATTATTATTTTATTATCTTGTAATTTTATTCTTCCTCATTTCATGACTGTTTTTCAGTACAGCTAGAGTGAACCTAGACAATCAGCAGCTTGCCACAATCAGCCCTTTGGCACGTTCTTCTCTAGGAGGACCGCTTACTTTTAAGGGAAGAGCTGGTGCTCTGATGTTTTTATTTTAACAATCTGTATGTAACTTTTATGTGTATATGCATATATTTTCATTCTACTAGTAATGTCCTGCCTTGTTAATAACTGTCCATTCTGGGTTACTTCTTCAAATCTTGGAATCCCCTTCTTTTATAAAAAAAAAAAAAATTAAGGGTAGCCCAATATAGAGTGCATCAAAGCAGTCCAAACTGGACGTTAGTGATCTCCAGCATGGATTATTGAGGCCAAGTAGCCTTCGTCTAGCAGTGGCCATAAGTAGTGAACCAGCCAGAGCTGGGCATAAATATTCCTTGTCATTGAAGACACTTGAGCTTCCAGTGAGAGATTTGAATCAAAGAGTACTCACAGATAAGAACATAAGAGCCCTACTGGTTCAGGCTGAAGGCCCATCTAGTCCATCATACTGCTCTCATAATGGTCAACCAGATGCCTACAGAAATCTGAAATGCAGGACATGAAACAACCCCACAGAGCTATTTAAAAGTGGTGAACCAGCTGGTTCTGTCCAGCTTGGAATCAGGAGAAACTTAAGTCCGACTGCAACCTGCTGTGAGAGATTAGCAAAACATTCAGAGTGCAAACATCTGAAACTGGAGCCAAAACTATCGCAAGTCCAGTAGGCAGCATGCCTATGAATACCAGTTGCTAGGAATCACAAGCGGGGAGAGTACCGTTCCTTGTAGCCAGACGCCCGTCAAAAGTTTATTGAGATTAATTTAGTGAATTGAACTTACTGTCCTCCAAAAAGCTGCATCCCCAGCAAAGCAAACACAACAATGAAGAGGAAGAGGAGGAACAGCAAGCTGATGATGGACTTCATTGAATTCAGCAAGGAGACCACTAGGTTCCTCAAGGAGTTCCAGTACCTGGGATTCCAAACCAAACCAAGCCAGTTAACGAATGCATCAGGATTTCTGAAAGTGGGTTTTCCAAGTGCATAAATTCCCCTTCACACATCCCACACTAAAAAGAAAGAAAGAAAAAAGGAAGAAGAAACTTAAAACATACTTGGTAACTTTGAAAATCCTCAGCAGCCTGAGAGCCCTCAACACGCTGATGCCAAAGGAGGTCCCGGGCTTCACTGCAGCCCAGATGACTTCGAAGATGCTCCCCACAATCACCTGCAAGAAACAAAGGAGTGATGGGCTGATGTGGGGGGGAAAGAAGATCTGATCATCGCCAATGAGCAATTTCCAAAAAGAAGGGGTTGGAACTAAGGTTAGTCCTACTCAAAGTAGACCCACTGAAATTAATGGACCCCAGTGATGTCCATTGATTTCAACGGGTCTTCTCTGAACAGGAATAATATTGGCACCAAACCCAATGGGCTAATTTTGTAAGCTTCTTCAGTCTCTGCCTCAGGCAACGACTGTATATTCAATCTTTCTACACAAGAGAGAGGCTTTCACAAACTGAGGTAAAGTTGTTTTAATACCAAACAGCTGAAGAGGGTTTCTTTTCTTTGGGGGGGGGGGTGTTAATGGTTCTAATGATATTTCATAGTTCCACTGCTAACTGTGATGCTTTATTTACAAATTACATTTTGCCTTTTTATATCTTATCACGCATCACCCTAGTCTCCCTTGGGAGGTAGAGTGATGCAGCAATGTAGCTAATATATAAATATATAATATAAATAATATAAATAAGAGTACATACATGTTTATCTGTATATATCTAGTCAATGATTTGGTGTTTATTTTCTGCTACAGTTGTTGGTGTCCAGAAAAATCTCAGCTTTTTAAATGGTAACAATTCAAGTTTCTAGCTCTTTAAGACTATAAAGGCAGGTTTGAAAGACCTTCTGTAAATTATATATCCAATCTTGGAGCAAAGGATTGGAGTGGGTAAGAAGCACTTCATTCCACTAAATTCCTTCAAGGAGAGGAGAAATTGCCAACATTATTATGATTACTTTTTTAGGAGGCAGACAGGAGTCTCACCATCAATAGCCACACTGTTTCTTTCTCCCCTCCCTCCAGCCCCCTCCCCTCTTTGCTGCTATAAATGACAACAGCAGTAGCAACTATGTTGGCAACCAGGCACTATTTTGCATCCTCCACAATCATGCCCAGGCCTAGCACCATCCAGGGGCATTGTGACAAAGGTTGGGTAGGTGGTCACCACCATCAAAAACCCTGCAAAACAGTCTGCTTTCTGAAGGGCCAGGTGTGTGAGAGGGGAGGGAAATCTCAATAAAGCCTCTCAGAAAAACTTGCAACCACTAATGTGGATTAGAACTCCCACTGTCTTAAAGTCAAAGGAACAGGGCAGGTAATACCACCCTTTGCTTAGCCTTTTGAAGTGGGGATGAGTGCTGTGGCTCTGTGGCAGAGTATCTGCTTTGCATTCAGAAGGTACCAGGTTCAATCCCCAGCATTTCCAGGTAAGACTGGGGATATCCCTACCAGTGTAGACAATCCTGAGCTAGGTGGGCCAATGGTCTGACTCTGTAGAAGATAACTTCCTATGTTCCTATGTCCTTCCATAAGGTTAAAAGTCTTCTTCTCTGGCAATCACTCATAGCTGAGTAAGATTGTCTTTCCATTCTTAAGTTGGGAATAGAGTAGTTGCTTTGGAAGATGATAATCAGGCATCCAAACAACATGACCAGCCCAACAAAGTTGATGTTGAAGAATCATTGCTTTGACACTGGTGATCTTTGCTTCTTCCAATACGCTAACATTAGTTTGCCTGTCTTCTCAAGTGATATGTAAAAAATTTTGGAGACACCACTGATGGAATCTTTTGAGGAGTTGGAAATGGCATTTATAAGTAGTCCATGTTTCACAAGAGTACAGTAAAGTTGGAAGTACAATATCTTTGTAAACAAGCATTTTGGTTTCCCCGTGAATGTCTTGGTCCTCAAACACTCTTCACTTCAATTGGGAGAAAGCTGCACTCACAGAGCTCAGTTGATGCTAGATTTCTGCATCAATGTTGGCCCTTATGGAAATATAACTATCCAGGTAGGAAAAGCAATTGACACTTCCCAATGTTACACTATTAAGATGGATTTGTGGTTCAGCGGACGGGTTGTTTTGTGCTTATTGATGCAGCACTTTGGTTTTTTGGATATTGAGCGATAGACCAAGCTTTCTGTAAGCTTCTGCAAAGATATTTAGGATGGTTTGGAGGTTGTCCTCTGAGTGTGCACACACTACGTCATCAGCATATTGAAGCTCTATGATGGAGGTTATGGTAACCTTACTCTTTGCTTTCAGGCTACTCAAATTGAAGAGCTTTCCATCTGTTTGATATATGATTTCTACCCCAGTGGGGAGTTTCCCTTTGACAATGTGTAGGATCATGGCGATGAAAATAAGAAATAGTTGGGATGATAATACATCCCTGTTTAATGCCTGATCCCACTGTGAATGGTTCACTTTGAGAGCCAGAGTGGGACTGCCGCAGTACCCCAGGTGAGAGATAAGGTAGAGCACCTGAATATGTGAAGGTTGAGTCTTGGTTCCAAACCAGTGGAAACAGATCCGTCTGGAGTATGTGGATGCTTTGCAAACTACCTTTTACCTGTATTTCTGTTTCGAGAAATTCTCTTCTAGTAACTTTTATGGTGATAAATAAGGTTGGTTTATTTGTATTCTTTTATGCAAACTTGCATGGACTAATTTTTTGTATATTTATTTATTCATGTTGTGAGCCACTTTGGGTAAAATTTTGTGGGAAAGTGGAATACAAATTAAAGAAGAAGAAGAAGAAGAAGAAGAAGAAGAAGAAGAAGAAGAAGAAGACGACGACCTCTTAGGAGGAGCATATCAATATTCTTGCGTTTACACCTTGGGATGCCTTGCTGCATCATATCTCACTGGGTGCTCTTATACATTTTCCATCGTGTTGCTTTGTCAAACTGAACCAAACTACAAAATGCTGCCAGCCCTCAAGAGGCTACAAGAAAGCAACAAATGGAAATGTATACCACTGGGGGATGGATAGAACTGGGGAAACATAATATGAGCAATGGGAATCACAGAGGGAGATAGTGCTTGATCCCAGTGGGATCAGCAAATGATGATGAATTAGCAAGTGATAAAATGTCTCTTCCCTACCCGAAGCCCACATTGGAGAGTTAATTACCAGCTCCGCATGCAGTGGAGCAAGACAGAAACAGCTGCACCCAGAGGAACAACTCAGGATGCTCTAAATACTAGAATGTTTAAAACTCTATTGACTGCAGGTCCTCCCCCATCTCTTTCTCTCCCCTCCCCCTTGGTATTTCAATTAATTAAGGCAGTGCTGGGGAACCCTGTGGCCTCCCAGATGCTACCAGACTCCAACTCCCATCAGTCCCGGTCAGCATGGCTGACGAGTAAGGGTGGTAGGAGATATAGTCAGGTGACTTCTGGGATGTCTGCAGGCATACCCCTCAACTGTCCTGGTAAAACTGAGACATCCCATTTTTTCCACACAAGAGCAGAGTGCCCATTTTGAGTACCATGATTTCACCCCAAATAAGCACTTTTCCAGGGCTGCAGTATCATGCGGCACCCCAAAACATGTGTTTTTGGTGCTGTGCTCTCATGTGAGTGAACAGCCCCCCCCCCGTCACAATTCTTGGGGGCCATGATGTTGTGAAGGTCGTGTGACTCACGCGGGAGCACACCCCTGTAAGACGTGCATCCTGGGTTTTCGCCTTGATGTGTTGGAGGGTATGCACGGGTTCCTCATCCTTGGTCCAGCGCACCATTCTCAGTGGGCATCTGCTTAGGAGAGGCATCCCATCCTGTGTGAGAGGAGGAGGATGTATCTTCCAAGGTGCTATGGTAAATAGACGCTGTTGTTCATAAAGAACAAAGAAAGGTTTTTAATTAGGGATGACAAACCTGTGGCCCTCCAGATGTTGTTGGACTACAACTCCCATCAGCCTCAGCCAACCTGATCAATGGTCAAGGGTGATGGAAGCTGTAAGGTAAAGGGACCCCTGACCATTAGGTCCAGTTGTGGATGACTCTGGGGTTACAGCATTCATCTCACTTTACTGGCCAAGGGAGCTGGTGTACAGCTTCCGGGTCATGCGGTCAGAATGACTAAGCCACTTCTGGCGAACCAGAGCAGCACACGGAAACGCCGTTTACAGTCATAACTTGACCACATGACTCCAAGTGCATTCTGGTGTTCAAAGCACTACACAGGCAATCCCCACAAACAACCCTGGAAAAGAAACTGTGTAGCAGTACCATTCCTGTTTATCTTGGAGTAAGGCCCATTAAGGTAAGTGGCAGCCCTGGGCTGTAAAGAACATAAGAACATCAGGAGAACCCTGCTGAATCAGGGCAAAGGGCCACCTAGACCAGCATCCTGTTCTCTCACTGGCCAACGAGATGCCTCAATGGGAAGCCCACAAACAGAATCCAAGTGCAACAGTTCTCTCCCCACTTGTGATTCCTAACACGTGAGATTCAGAGGCTCAGGCAAGAGCAAAACACTTGACCCTTGTTAACTCTGGCCAGCTAGAATGGCATCTTCCCATTTTGTGCAGGCCATCTGTGCTGACAACAGGGCCAGCCCAACCTCGGGGGACCTGATGGCGTTGTAGCCTTCTCTTTCGAAGGCTGCAAAGAAGCAGCTAATTAATGTCAGTTTTACTGGCACAAGTGGGCACCTGCCAGAGGCTATTTTGCGGGCCTTGCATACAAGAGATGACTGTGAAATGTGAGAATGACAGAGTGCAACAGCTCACAAATAGGCAGCTGCAATAGGTTGCCAGTCTGCTTCCTGTGGACACTTGTTGTGCAAGTCAGCTGCAAAAAGAAAAGAAAAATGGAAGAAGAAAGAACAGAGGTACCAAGAGGCCAGGGCTGTTTGCATTACATAATCCAGAAGTGCAGCTTTGTGGGGGGAAATATAATAAAAATAAACAGAACAGCAAGCTTCCAGACCTCATTGCTAACTACGAAAATGGGCTTAAAAGTACACAGGGGAAACCTTCTGAAATATCCGAAGGGCAGACTGAGATTAGTGCAGAGCCAGATTTAGAGCAGGGATAGAGGCTCCCACACACAGGGCACTGAACTGAGCAGAGGAGAGGAAAGCAGCAAGTTGTATTTGAGAGTCTCCCCCCAATCCTCCACCTTTCAGTTCACAGTAAGATACGTCTTAAAATGGAAGAGGCAGGGAGAAGGTCCACGAAATCCAAAAGGTTTGTCCTTCCAGGCTATGAGTAGGGTGCCTCTTCCACCCCCCCCAATATTTTCCTCCTTCCTTTTGCACGAAAGCAGTAAGGTAGGTTTGGAGTCCAGAAATCGAAGGGATTTTTTTAAAAAAAGTCAATGGCCTTTTCCTTTGACTTTTTGGGAAAAACAAGGAAGAAAAAAAAGGGGGGATTTCTAAAGCCTTGAATTTTTATTTCTGTTTGAGAAAGATGTAAAGGAAGGGAGCAGGAATGAGAGAAAGTGGCGAGGGTATTCAGAGAGACCTCTCTGATGACTGTAAGTGTTGTTGTTTGTTTGTTTGTTTGTTTGTTTGCCTGGGAGGGAAAATCAGGCTAGAAAAAAAGGAGGAGGAGAAGGGAGGGGAGGGGGAACGAGAGTGAGAGCGAGATCGCACCAGCCTCCCACTACACGAGTGCAGCTGGTTGGCCAACACTTGCAGCAGGGTGGGGGGCAGATTTTGGTTTTGCATGGGGTGCCATATTACTATAGTCTGCCCCTGTTTGGTTGGGTGGTGCTGAGTGAGGCTAATGCAAGTGGTAATCCACAACATTTGCAAGCCATATGTTGTCTGTCCCTGACTTTGGGTGCTAAATGGAGCAGGAGATCACATGCTCAGATGCCTCCCCAAGACATGACAGAAAAAGGAAGTCCCTCAATGGGGTATCCATCCAAGTGCTTCCTCTGTGGATGTAGCTCAGTGGGAAAGGGCCCAGGATCTCCAGGACTGGCTGGGAGTGTCCCCTGCCTGAAATCCTTCAGAGCAGCTTCTGATCATGGTAGACAAATCTGAACTAGATGGACCAGTGGTCTAGCTCAGTATAACACAACTTCCTATGCTGAGAATCAGGAGTGACCCAGGGAGTAGAGTATGCAGAATATCAGGACTGCAAAGGGTTGACTTCAACCCATCACCCAAGACTTCTTACCCCAAAGTCAAAGCAGTTGAATGAGGAATGGAAATAGTTCCTTGGCCCCAGGCCATACATCTTCAGAGACATCTCTGTAAGGAACAGGCCGAGGAAGACAAATTCTGCAAAATCTGGAAGAAACAGCAGAAGGTCAAATCAATGATAAATATCCACAAAATTATTTCCTGATATTAGGATGATACCTCTCCTAGATGTGGAGCAGATCCTGCTAGCAGAAAATAACTTTCTGCTGCATGGGCAAGCAGATAATTAGTACATAATGGTGAAGTATTTTTAAGAGCTCCCAAATCTGGATGTGCTGAGTCTCCAAGAACCCTTATCCAACTTACAATGGGGGTGGACTGAGAATAGATGGAGAGCTGACCAGAAATGTCCACCAGCCATCCAAATTATCAGGGATGTTCAAATTACTGTCCATTAGAAAAGGATGTTGCTGTTTCTGGTCAAAGATTAGAATCTATTCATAATAATAATAATAATAATAATTTATTATTTATACCCCGCCCATCTGGCTGGGCCTCCCCAGCCACTCTGGGCGGCTTCCATAAAAACCAAAAATACAGTAAAATATCACACGTTAAAAACTTCCCTGAACAGGGCTGCCTTAAGATGTCTCCTGAATGTCAGGTAGTTGTTTATCGCTTTGACATCTGCTGGAAGGGCGTTCCACAGGGCGGGCGCCACTACCGAGAAGGCCCTCTGCCTGGTTCCCTGTAGCTTTGCTTCTCGCAATGAGGGAACCGCCAGAAGGCCCTCGGCGCTGGACCTCAGCGTCCGGGCAGAATGATGGGGGTGGAGACGCTCCTTCAGGTATACTGGACCGAGGCCGTTTAGGGCTTTAAAGGTCAGCACCAACACTTTGAATTGTGCTCGGAAACGTACTGGGAGCCAATGCAGGTCTTTCAAGACTGGTGTTATATGGTCTCGGCGGCCGCTCCCAGTCACCAGTCTAGCTGCCGCATTCTGGATTAGTTGTAGTTTCCGACTCACCTTCAAAGGTAGCCCCACGTAGAGTGCATTGCAGTAGTCCAAGCGGGAGATAACCAGAGCATGCACCACTCTGGCGAGACAGTCCGCAGGCAGATAGGGTCTCAGCCTACGTACCAGATGGAGCTGGTAAACAGCTGCCCTGGACACAGATTTGACCTGTGCCTCCATGGACAGCTGTGAGTCCAAAATGACTCCCAGGCTGCGCACCTGGTCCTTCAGGGGCACAGTTACCCCATTCAGGACCAGGGAATCCTCCACACCTGCCCGCCTCCTGTCCCCCAAAAACAGTACTTCTGTCTTGTCAGGATTCAACCTCAATCTGTTAGCCGCCATCCATCCTCCAACCGCCTCCAGACACTCACACAGGACCTTCACCGCCTTCACTGGTTCTGATTTAAAAGAGAGGTAGAGCTGGGTGTCATCCGCATACTGATGAACACCCAGCCCAAACCTCCTGATGATCTCTCCCAGCGGCCGCATGTAGATGTTGAAAAGCATGGGGGAGAGGACAGAACCCTGAGGCACCCCACAAGTGAGAGCCCAGGGGTCTGAACACTCATCCCCCACCACCACTTTCTGAACACGGCCCAGGAGGAAGGAGCGGAACCACTGTATAACAGTGCCCCCAGCTCCCAGCCCCTCAAGACGGTCCAGAAGGATGCTATGGTCGATGGTATCAAACGCCGCTGAGAGATCCAGCAGAACTAGGAAACAGCTCTCACCTTTGTCCCTAGCCCGCCGGAGATCATCAACCAGTGCGACCAAGGCAGTTTCAGTCCCATGATGAGGCCTGAATCCCGACTGGAAGGGATCCAAATGGTCCGCTTCTTCCAGGCGTGCCTGGAGTTGTTCGGCAACCGCTCGCTCAATCACCTTGCCCAGGAATGGAAGATTTGAGACTGGGCGATAGTTGGCCATCGTGGCCGCATCTAAAGATGGTTTTTTAAGAAGCGGTTTAATAACCGCCTCTTTCAGCGGGTCTGGGAAGGCTCCCTCACGGAGGGAAGCATTCACCACCCCACGAAGCCCATCGCCCAGTCCTTCCCGGCTAGCTTTTATAAGCCAGGATGGGCAAGGATCCAGGAGACAGGTGGTTGGTTTCACTCGTCCAAGCAGCCTGTCCACATCCTCGGAGGTAACAGATTGAAATTGATCCCACTCAACTTGACTAGACAGAGCTCTAGCACTCTCCCGCCCCGGCCCTGCTCCCACGGTGGAGTCTACTTCTTCCCAAATCTGGGCGATTTTATCTGCAAAAAACTTTGCAAAATCATTGCAGGAGAACATGTGGCCCGTACTGGGCCCCGATGTTGCAGGTGGTTCCGCTAAATTGTGAACCACCTGAAAAAGTCTCCTGCTGCTGTTTTCTGCAGATGCAATAGAGGCGGTGAAGAAATTCTTCTTCGCCGTCGCTATCGCCACTTGGTAGGCTCGACGTTGAGCTCTAACCTGTGTCCGGTCAGATTCGGAATGAGTTATCCGCCACCGGCGCTCTAGCCGTCTCAACGATTGTTTCATTGCCCTCAGATCCGTGGAAAACCACGGGGCTGTCCGGGCTCCATGCAATCGGAGAGGGCGCTTCGGAGCCAAACAGTCAATAGCCCTGGTTAACTCCACATTCCAGCGGGCCACCA
The DNA here is from genome assembly GCF_965113315.1 of Podarcis vaucheri. Classification (NCBI taxonomy): domain Eukaryota; kingdom Metazoa; phylum Chordata; class Lepidosauria; order Squamata; family Lacertidae; genus Podarcis; species Podarcis vaucheri. The sequence goes on along the minus strand of NC_138758.1, from coordinate 43,276,616 downwards.
GGGAATCAGCTGAAAGGCCATCAACATGGGATAAAGCATCCCCTACCACTCTCTGGAAACCATTTGGATCCATTAAGTGGCGGGGGCGGACCATCCGAATTGGTCCCACCTCCCTGCAGAGGGGATGGGTCGCAGAGAAGTCCAGTTGCACCAGGAAGTGATCTGACCATGGCACTTCTTTCGTTTCGCTTTTACTTAGTGTCAGATCACCAACATCCATAGAGGTAAACACCAGGTCCAAGGCATGTCCGTGGCTATGAGTTGGGCCAGACTTATTCAGGGACAGCCCCATGGAGGCCATGCTTTCCACGAAGTCCCGAGCGGCCCCTTGTAAGGTCGTGTCGGCATGGATGTTAAAATCCCCTAGGACGACCAGGCTAGGTGTCTCCAGGAGAACATCCGCCACGACCTGAAGCAGCTCGGGCAGGGAATCCTTGGCGCAGCGGGGAGGTCGGTACACCAAAAGGAATCCTGTACTGCCCCTATTGCCCAACTTCCAGAACATGCACTCAGAAAACTGGGTCTTCCCAATAGGACGCCTGGTGCAAACTAATGACTTCCTAAAAATCACTGCAACCCCCCCTCCCCGCCCACGTGACCTGGGTTGCTGTGTGTAAGAGAAACCTGGTGGACAAGCAGCGGCAAGGACAGGCCCATCTGCTTCATCCAACCAAGTCTCTGTTACACATGCCAGGTCAAATCCTCCATCCATGATCAAGTCATGGATGGCAGTGGTCTTATGAATCATTGACCTGGCATTGCACAGCAGCACCTTCAGGTCATGTGGGTATCCCTTGCTGATTCTAGTATCCATCCGGTCAGGACCAGACCCGGAGGCAGGGATAGTCCTCAGACAACGACTAAACCTGCCTCCTCTGTAATGACATGGTCTGGTCTTAGCGTAACTCCTCCTCCTGCCCGTGATCACTGAGATCGGTTGTCCCAGTGCATCCCCCCCTGTGGAACATGCCCCAGCCATTTTGTGGGCTGGGAGCCACTCCCCGGCAGCCCTGACCCCTCCCCCTAAAAACAAAATAACACCTTAAACAAACAAACAAAACCAATAAAACAATACAAACAAAAAATATAGAAATTACAAAAACATCAAAATAAAAAAAATCATAATTCCCCAAGCCCAACCAAACATCCATCCCACCCCCACCCCCCACATACAAAAAATCCAAAGAAAATTTTTAAAAACATTTTAAAAACACTCTGTGCCTCTCCGGCAGTAACAACTGTCCTAGTGAGGCCTGTCAGGCCCCGCCCTGGGCCAGGTGGTAAGTGGCAGGGAGGAGCAGGGCCCTCAGGCACTCACTCAGGGGACTCCTCCTGGGCAGCAGGCAGCACGCAGTCCTTGTGAGGCTTCAGGCCCCGCCCCAGGCCAGATGGTAAGTGGCAAAAGCAGGGCCCTCAAGCACTCACTCAGGGGAGTCCTCCTGGGCAGCAGGCAGCAAGCAGCACACAGTCCTTGTGAGGCCCCAGGCCCCGCCCCAAGCCAGATGGTAAGTGGCAAAAGCAGGGCCCTCAAGCACTCACTCAGGGGAGTCCTCCTGGGCAGCAGGCAGCAAGCAGCACACAGTCCTTGTGAGGCCCCAGGCCCCGCCCCAAGCCAGATGGTAAGTGGCAAAAGCAGGGCCCTCAAGCACTCACTCAGGGGAGTCCTCCTGGGCAGCAGGCAGCAAGCAGCAGACAGTCCTTGTGAGGCCCCAGGCCCCGCCCCAAGCCAGATGGTAAGTGGCAAAAGCAGGGCCCTCAAGCACTCACTCAGGGGAGTCCTCCTGGGCAGCAGGCAGCAAGCAGCAGGCAGTCCTTGTGAGGCCCCAGGCCCCGCCCCAAGCCAGATGGTAAGTGGCAAAAGCAGGGCCCTCAAGCACTCACTCAGGGGAGTCCTCCTGGGCAGCAGGCAGCAAGCAGCAGGCAGTCCTTGTGAGGCCCCAGGCCCCGCCCCAAGCCAGATGGTAAGTGGCAAAAGCAGGGCCCTCAAGCACTCACTCAGGGGAGTCCTCCTGGGCAGCGGGCAGCAAGCAGCAGGCAGTCCTTGTGAGGCCCCAGGCCCCGCCCCAAGCCAGATGGTAAGTGGCAAAAGCAGGGCCCTCAAGCACTCACTCAGGGGAGTCCTCCTGGGCAGCAGGCAGCAAGCAGCACACAGTCCTTATGAGGCCCCAGGCCCCGCCCCAAGCCAGATGGTAAGTGGCAAGAGCAGGGCCCTCAAGCACTCACTCAGGGAGTCTTCCTGGGCAGCAGGCCGCAAGCAGCACGCAGTCCTTGTGAGGCCCCAGGCCCCGCCCCAAGCCAGATGGTAAGTTGCAAAAGCAGGGCCCTCAAGCACTCACTCAGGGGAGTCCTCCTGGGCAGCAGGCAGCAAGCAGCAGGCAGTCCTTATGAGGCCCCAGGCCCCGCCCCAAGCCAGATGGTAAGTGGCAAAAGCAGGGCCCTCAAGCACTCACTCAGGGGAGTCCTCCTGGGCCTTCAGTGTTTAGCATTGCTGTGTGGCTCTACAACCATACGCAAGCTGCACTGAGTTCCATGCCAACTGAGGGGAGGGTGTTCCTGGCTAACACAGAGTGTACCCCTCTGCTCAGTCTCCCCCTCTAAAGGACAGCAGCCACCAGACTAGAGGGAAATAATTTCTGCAAAGCTGGTCTTATCAATCAGCCTCCAAGTTCCCCTGGGTTCCCTCTGAAGCCACCACAATTAGGGTAGGTTACTGGCCTCCAGGTGCGATAGTGTTAAAGTGAGAACACACCAGTGAAGATTTTACTTAGGGTGGGGGGGACAGATGTGAAGATTAAGGAAAAGATACACAACACAAATGTTATTGAAACCCAGAATATTCCCTTTGGAGCAAAAGGGGGGAGCAGTTTAAAATGTCAGCCGCTTTCTCTGGACTAACCTACCCCTAAACTCATCAGGTTTTCAGAAGGCTCTTACGCTCAAGCAACAGCCTTTCCTCCTTTTTTGCCTCTTCCAGGCACACCAATATTATGTGTCATGCTGCATTCCACCTTGAATTTCAGGCCTCCCTAGTTGGCTATCCCAAGATATAGACTCTCCTTGTCAACCACAAGCTCCTCGCAGTAGACTATAGGAAGACATAGAATCATAGAATCATAGAGTTGGAAGAGACCACAAGGGCCATCGAGTCCAACCCCCTGCCAAGCAGGAAACATGAAACCCCAGGCTGGGATGTGACTTTCCTCCCATCCACACTGGTCATTTCAATGCCTTGATATTTGGAAGCTAGTCAGCCCTACAATGTCCAATGAATAAAGAGCTGCTAACATGAATCCCACCTAAAACACAACAGTCCATACAAGTAAGATCCAGTTCCTTCACAGATACACTGGAGAACAATCAGAGACATACTGTATTATCTAATATTCCCTTCCCTTCCCCAGCCTGCAACATCCCTGACCATTGGCCATGCTGGCTGGGACTGGTGGGAGGTCCAATAACATTTGAGGAGCATCAGATTGGGGGGGGGAGCCTGTGGCATTCACATGCTGTTTTCAGACTTGCCATGGTTGGTCATGGAAGAGGAGTTTGGATTTGATATCCCGCTTTATCACTACCCTAAGGAGTCTCAAAGCAGCTAACATTCTCCTTTCCCTTCCTCCCCCACAACAAACACACTGTGAGGTGAGTGGGGCTGAAAGACTTCACAGAAGTGTGACTGGCCCAAGGTCACCCAGCAGCAGCATGTGGAGGAGCGGGGAATCAAACCCGGTTCACCAGATTATGAGTCTACCGCTCTTAATCACTACACCAAGCTGGCTCTCTGGAAAGAATTGTATGCTAGACTAGATGACTAGATCAAGCAGGACTCTTCTTAAGTCCTTAAAATTCTGCAGATTGGTATTCTTTCTCCAGGGGACTGAGAACATAAGAACAACCTGCTGGATCAGGCAAGTGGTCCATCATCCTGTTCTCACAGTGGCCAACCAGATGCTAATGGGAAACCCACAAGTAGGACCTGAGTGTAACAGCTTACTCTGCACTTGTACTTCAGGGACATGCAGCCTCCATCAGTGGAAGCAGAACGTAGTCATTCAGAAAGAGAAAAATCTCAAAATTTTCTAGGGAAATTTTGGTTTGCATGATCAACCTGCATCTCTGGCACCACTATTTGTTACGAGCCCTGGCATTGGCCAACCTTTACGAAGCAGATTATTTTAAATCAAGGGAGCAAAGATTGGTTCCAGTGATCATCCGTCCATTACTCCTGCCAATGGCTCCTATTTCTACCCTCTCCTTCAGTTGACGGGTCAGGAGGAGGATTTGTTTTGACATCGCCCTGGCCCATTTGATTGAAAAATGCAATTCTTGGTTGCTGGTCTCACTCTAGATTTAATTTAAGCTACCTTAAACAGAAGCATTTCATAAAACCATGGGATGAGAAGAAGGAAGTGCATGGCAGAAGGCAGAGGAGAGAGTTTGTGATAAACAGTTTAACTTAATTTAGAAACCTGTGCTCCTGGCAAAGGCCATGCTGGTTACTTTCCTACCCAATATATTTGAATTAGGTAATTAGCATCGTGTGTGTGTATGTGTGTCAATCAGCGACAGACTAATTCTATTTTCATGCTGTCACATAGTCTAAGGTCATTAGGATCAGGCACAAGAGATGGTACTACAGGTATTTCCTGTCCCACAAAGACTGTGAACACTTGTGCAGAGAAGGAGATCCATCAGCATCCAGTTTTTGGCTGACCCACTTCTTGAAATGACACCTAAAATATTCAGCAGACATAAATAAGCATGCTTGTTTCTGAAGCTTCCCTGTGCTCTGCATACTGATATCCACAGGGAACCGGGCTGAGACATCAAAGGCAAACACAAAATCATCAAGAAACTAATTGCATTAATGTAGGCTCTGCATAGAGTGCACAGCTGAATGGGATGGGTTCTGGTCATAAGGTTTCTAGGGGGCAACCCATGGTCCTCCAGTGGTTGCTGGACTACATCTTCCATCATGCCTGACCTTGGGCCATGTTGGCTAGGGTTGATGGGAGCTGGAGTCCAATACCATCATTAGGGCCACACTATTCACCATGGTTTGTGTGAAGGACACCTTTCCTTCATCTGTCCAGAATCTCCAGCCAATTGATTTCCCTGGACGACACTGCGTATGCCACATTATTCATCCCAATCTTCATTTCACAAAATTTATATACCTCAATGTGGTTTGCACAAAGAATAAACAATGAGATTATCAGTAAAAAAAACCACACAACAACAGTGGGAAACTATTTAAATACAGTGGTACCTTGGTTTAAGAACTTAATTCGTTCTGGAGGTCTGTTCTTAACCTGAAACTGTTCTTAACCTGAGGTACCACTATAGCTAATGGGGCCTGCCACTGCTGCCGCCACACGATTTCTGTTCTCATCCTGAAGCAAAGTTCTTAACCTGAGGTACTATTCTGGGTTAGCGGAGTCTGTAACCTGAAGCATCTTTAACCTGAAGCGTCTGTAACCTGAGGTACCACTGTAGTTCTAAAAATAATTAAAACCAATGATGAGATAAAAACGGATTAAAACACACATCAGCATTCAGTGTAGTTAGGTAGATATGCCTAAAGGTAAAAGGGTTTTGGCAGGTCCGTAAAAGAGTACATTGAAGGCTCCTGCCTAATGTCATTAGGCAAGGAGTTCTGAAGTGTAGGTGATGCCACACTAAAGTGTCACTTTCTTATCAATGTAGAATGGGTATTATGTGGCATCTGTAAAAGTACCAGTTCCATAGACTGAAGCAGCCAGGTAGGCATATGTGGGGTAGGTGATTGTTAAATACTCTTTCTGAAAATTGTTAGCCTTCCTTCATAAGCAAGACACTCAAGTCTCTTCTTCAATAAAGCATGCTTATAAACACCAGTGGAGTCAGTGTTCTGCTATTGTGGAAATCCACACAATCCAAACATGTGCAAACCAGATTCTCTTCAGCGGAGTCTATAGCATGCTGGCTATACAGAGATGAAACGCGACACATCCCATATTTTTCCTTTCTCCCTTTCCCCCTTTTTTTGCTAAGCACCTTTTCAGTTCCTTTTTCAAAATGCTTGGAAATGTCAAGCTGAGAAAGTTAATCAGAGCATTTCAACAAGCATAAAGTAGAAAGGAGGCAGAGACGGGGAGTTCTGAGGAATCGCTGCAGACCCACAGGCTCTCAGCAGCATTGAAGTTGATTTGTAACGTAATTAAATTCTCCCTAGAGGGAGAGACATGATTGAATTAGAGGTGCCCAAATCACGCTTACGGTGTTACCAATCCTCCCAGAGCAAACTCTGCTCCCTTCCTGGCTGAAGTTCACACATCTTGTCCAAAGTCCAATTACAATCACTTTCTAGAAATCTGTCTAATTAGGAGGCACCCCTGCTCTTCCCATGTGCTGCCAGTGAGAAGCATTATGGGCCACTGATGCTAAAGCTCCTTGTGCAAAAACGTTCTCCCCTTCTTGGCTCCTAATATTTTATCAGATTTAATCTATTAGAAGATAAGAATATCCTGCTGAAGCAGACTATGGGTTGAATTTGCCATAGTCTGAATCAAACTATGGCAAATCTGCTCACATCACTCTGAAGCTGTGCCTAAGCAAAAATTGTCCTGGGAAAACACATGTCTTTAGCACTGCCAAAGCTAGCACATTTTTATTTTTTATTTTTACATTCACTGCTAAGTCTCTGAAGAGCCATTTCTCCCCACTCCCTACCCTCACCATTCTTTTTATTTGCAAACAGAAACAAAGAACAAAAATAATAAAAATACTAAGAATAATTAAATAACAACAACCATTGCCAGTTGACATTAACAATAAGCAATGCTGTGAAACATCATTCCTGTCAAGATATGAAAGGTACTCACTATCTGTACTTTCCAGAAACAATTGAAGACATTTCCCCCTACCAATCTCCCCCAGCTGGTTGTATACATTTTTGCCGTGGATGTCTACTCTTTGCTATTAAAAAATAAACAAATCTGCTGTTATTTGCCCCCTGTTATTTGCCTACAAAAACAGTTTTGTAACTGTTTTTAGCTGGGTTTCTCTGTTATATTTTCTACATCACCCTGAAACAAATGTGTAGAAGGGGATTAAACATTATTATTATTAGTAGTAGTATTAATAATAATAATATTATAATTAATATAATATTCCATCAAACCTGATTTAAGCATATATATTAATAAAAGGAAGTTCATATAGGTGTGTAAATGAAACTGCCAGTTATAAGCCATGTGTTTAAACAAAGAAAGGGCACTTCCAATAGAAGCTCTTAGAACCTAGGTAATTAAGAGCCATCCTCACTCCAACTAATTTTCTCCATCCTGTAGACATTAGAGAGACCTGGATAAACCTTTTGGTTTTGTTCAAATATATCAATATCAAAGAAAGAAAGAAAGAACCCACAGAAGTACTTGGAGGTTAGATAAACAGAGCTGAGACCTATTTCAATGAATTTTGATTCTCCTGTCAAAGGGTTCGTGTTTAGAAAATGAAAATATTTCACTAAAGAGCAGGGCAAACAGCACAAATGAAAGGGTGTCCCTCAGCTTTGGGCCCAACTGAACATAAAAATAAGAAGAGCTCTAGTAGAGCAGGCCAATGGCCCATCTATTCCAACATCCTGTTCTCACAGTGGCCGATTAGATGCTTGTATGAAACCCACAAAGAGAAACAGAGCAGAAGAACACTCTCCCTCTCTTGTGGATTCCAGCAACTACCTAAAGTTCAATCTGTGTAAGAGATCCCCAAAGACTGGTTTTGAAGGCTCTGCAAAACACAGCTAAAGGATCCTCATGGGCTTTGGGGGCAAGGAAGTCATATCAGCTGTGTCAATCCTGAACTTATCTAACCAAATCAGGAAGCTTTTCAACCAAACTGTGCTAAAACTTTAAATCCTTTCTATTTACCGTATTTTTCCATGTATAACACACACACACACCCCGTGTATAAGACGACCCCTAGTTTTGGGGTTGATGAGCTTTGGGGGGGGGGATTGCCCAGAGTTGTGGAGCTTTTTGCAGGGGGGATGCCAAAAATCACTAACCCGACTATAAAACGCTGACAATCACTCGCGTCGCTGAAGACAACAAGCGTCTGCCCGCTCGCCAACAGCAGCCAGCAATTGCATGCCCATTTGCTGCAGCGACAGCATATCCACAGCAGCCCTTGCCACAGCAACCAATCACCCACCCAATTACCACAACAGCAGCAAATCCAAAGCAGCCCTTGCTGCAGCCACCAATCATCCACCATATCACTGCTGACAAACGATTGCTCGCTGCTCCAGCCAATCACCCGTCCCCACTATGCACTATCCGTGTATAAGACAACCCTCGTTTCTCAACATTAAAGTAAACAAAAACAAAACTTGTCATACAAGGAAAAGTAAGGTATGTTATAGAATCCACCTGGAGAGCAGGTGACTGGTACTGTAGATAGGGATGGGCGACTCTGTCAATTTAGGTTTCTCTAAGTATCCCAGTCTTAAATTCAGCTCACCACATTTCCACATCTGTTCTTGGGGGGTGGGAATGATTTTGTAGGTCCTCATGGAAATTCATAAGCATTTTAGTGCAAATTTCTCCTAATGCATTCAGCGGTATGGAACTTTGCCTAATTTACACATTTTTGCGATGCAATTTCCCCTAATAAAACAAGTATTCATTTATTTTTACTAATATATGCATTTTCATATACACTTTACCCCAATTACTGGGTTTGAAAACTGCATGGGTATAATCTGAAGCAAAGCAAATTTCAGTTCGCATATTGTTTCAGAAAGTGTGGATTAGGTAAGTTTGCCCACATAAACTGAATTCAAATTTCTCTACCAAGCCAACTGGTGGGCAAACCATCTTTCAGCTGTTCTTGCTGCTGAGGAACACCAACAGGGCTAACCTGTTGATGGACAGACACCCCCAGATGTTCCTTCTAAACTTGTACAGTCATACCTCAGAAGTTGAACAGAATCCGTTCCGGAAGTCTGTTCGACTTCCAAAAAGTTCGGCACAGCTCCTGCAGCCAACCGGAATGTGCAGAACCTGCGGCGGATATTTGGGTTCCAAAGAATATTCGCAAACTGGAAGACTCACTACCAGGTTTGCGGAGTTCAAGAGCCAAAACGTTCGACTGTAGTTGGGAAGTCTGTTTTTTGGCTGTTGCTATTCTTTGGGCCCCTCTTCAACAAATGCACTTCACAGGGACATAGAAAGCTGCCAAGTTAAACCATTGGTTCCTGTCTACAGTGATTGCAAGTGACTTTCCAAGGATTATCGGAGGGTTATCTTCCACTGCTACCTGGAGGTGCCAGGGATTGATCCTGGGACCTTCTGCATGAAGAACAGATGCTCTATTGATGAGTTATGAGCTAAAATGTCCATATTAGCTTCCTCCTCACTATACTGAACAAAGAACCGACAAGCTTCCCACATTAGCTCTTCTCCTTTAACAATATCTACTTTCAGCCACATCTAGCTGCTGAATTCCTTTATTTCTTTTATCCGCTTTGCAATAAAAATGGCCCTTTCCCCCCCCTCCCGCCCCGTATGTCAGCCCGTCTAATTTTTCACTCAATTTGTAATTAACAAGAACATTCTTTCTGGCACCAGCTGGGAGATGAATATCAGCACATAAAAGTTATTTTTTATTTTTATTTTTTAAAAAAGCTAGACTGAAAGCATTTCTCTACAAGCAAACTAATGGTTCCCCTTCTTTTGTGGGTGGGTCTGATTATAAAAGGATGGTGGCACCCACACCCACACCCCACTTAGCCCCAAATGAAATAGGAAGCATATAATATCAAACTGCCTTATTACTTCTGATGTTTGATTCTGAAAAAGAACAGAAAGCTCACAAACCAAGAGAGTCTCTTCTCTAGTTTGAACCTTACAAAAGAGGTACGTTTTTTGTTTGTTTTTGCTTTGTTTTTTGTTTGTTTGTTTTGCTTCACACATGTGCCTTGCTTTGACTTCAATGTCTCTGGCACCATATAGATGTGATTTCAATCTGCCCCACATGTATAGGTTGGTATTTGGGGACACTCACTGAGCACTTGGTTCCTGCCCTCATCTTTTCCCTGCCCTTCTGTAAACTCTACAGTTGTAGGTAATAATGCTTCTGAATGCCAGTTGCTGGAATCTGCAATGGGGGAGAGTGCTCTTGTGCTTTTGGGTTTCCTGCAGGCATCTGGTTAGCTCCTATATATACAGTGGTACCTCGGGTTACGTACTTAATTCGTACTGGAGGTCTGTTCTTAACCTGAAACTGTTCTTAACCTGAAGCACCACTTTAGCTAACGGGGCCTCCCGCTGCTGCTGCGGCGCCATTGCACGATTTCTGTTCTCATCCTGAAGCAAAGTTCTTAACCTGAAGCACTATTTCTGGGTTAGCGGAGTCTGTAACCTGTAACCCGAGGTACCTGTGTGTGTGTATACACACACACACACACACACACACATACATATCCAATGGCATGGGTAGGCAACCTAAGGCCCGGGGGCCAGATCCAGCCCAATTGCCTTCTCAATCTGGCCCGCGGACGGTCCGGGAATCAGCATGTTTTTACATGAGTATAATGTGTGCTTTTATTTAAAATGCATCTCTGGGTTATTTGTGGGGCATAGGAAATCATTCATCCCCCCCAAAAAAATATAGTCTGGCCCCCCACAAGGTCTGAGGGACAGTGGACCGACCCCCTGCTGAAAAAATTTGCTGACCCCTGTCCAATGGGATAAATGGCAGGGCATCATATGATTATTGTATCAGTGAGTCTGAATATTCTTTTTGAAAAATCCAAGAAGCTATCTGTTCATAGTTCCCCTGGGTTAGCTCCCCAATCTGAGATGATGTCAAGGTTCAGGGCCAGAGTAATCCCAGAGCTTTACTTACACAGAGCAGTAGTGAGCCCCTCTGGCTGGTCATAATGCACAATGGCAACGCACAGGGTGTTGAGAGCCACAACACAGAGAACCATCCAGTAGAAGCTCTGCGCTTTCACCATGCGCCGGATGAAGAACCGGAACATCTTCTCTTTCCTACGGAAGTAGGAGGAACTCTCATTCTTGCCGCTCTTCAGGCTGGCCCGGGCAAATGGTGAACCTGTGAGCAATGGAAAGATACAAAGCTTAGAGCAGAGCTGAGAGACCTTTCTTCAGGCCACCAAGGCTGCACTACCCCAACCCAGATACATAGGAACCTGCTCAACTATCTGGATATTGGTTGCCATTGGTTTGATTTGAATTAATTTTATAATGAACGATTTTAGAGTGTTGTGTTGTACTGTTGTACTGTTTTATTGTTGTTAGCCGCCCTGAGCCCGGCTTCGGCTGGGGAGGGCGGGATATAAATAAAAATTATTATTATTATTATTATTATTATTATTATTATTATTATTATTATTTTCAGGCACCTGAAATGTGCCCAGCCATGCTTCTCTGGAACACTGCACTGAAATGACTTCCATAGCATTTTTACATTGATAAATTTAATGAGCTGGTTACAAGGCTTCATAGAAAACCTTTATATAATTACAAGTTTCCATGAAAATATGCTGACCAGCAGGGGTGTAAGCCTTTTGCTGGTTGTTAACCAGACAAGTTGCTCAGTACTGTGGTACCTCGGGTTAAGAACTTAATTCGTTCTGGAGGTCCGTTCTTAACCTGAAACTGTTCTTAACCTGAAGCACCAATTTAGCTAATGGGGCCTCCCGCTGCCACCGCGCCATCGGAGCCCGATTTCTGTTCTCATCCTGAAGCAAAGTTCTTAACCCGAGGTACTATTTCTGGGTTAGCGGAGTCTGTAACCTGAAGCATCTGTAACCTGAAGCGTCTGTAACCTGAGGTACCACTGCAATTCCCTGAAAATTGTCTGCAAGGACCTCACAATCACTTTTTCAAAGCATTATGATAACTGACTCTTTTTTAAAAAGTGGGTAACATGAGTGAAAGAAATGGCATGTACAGCGGCACCTTAAAAAAAAATCCCACTACAGCTGCAGTCTTAACACACTTGCCTGGGAATAAATCCCATTGAATTAAATGCAACTTATTTCTGAGCAGACATAGGAACATTGGCAGGTGCCTTATTCCATGCCAGACCACGCCTCCATATTGCTCAGTATTGTTTACTCTAACTTAGGCTTGCCATATGTCTGGTTTTCCCCAGATTTGTCTTCTTTTTAAAGTTCACAATTTCAGTCTGGGTGGATTCTTAAAATTATGCAAAATGTCCAGTTTGGTTTTTGTTGTTGCTGCTGCCTGATTATGTCTGTTCCATGTGCTCTATGAGGCCACTGGTCCTGCACGGTGGCAGCGGTGGCTGCTCTGGATGAAGAGGGGGGCACCGGGCACCAGTGGCGTAGTGTGGGGGGTGCAGGGGGGCCGGCCGCACCGGGCGCAACATCTGGTGGTTAGGGTTAGGGGGCGCAAATCCACAGGTTAGGGGGCGCAAATCCACGGCTTAGGGGGCGCAAATTACTTGCCTTGCCCCGGGTGCTGACAACCCACGCTACGCCACTGCCGGGCACCTGGCAGCAACACTGCTGCTGCTTTAGAGAACTGTGCAGCTTTATCATAGGCAGGTGCTGAAGTTGCCAGGGAAGCTCCAGCGGCTGAGGCAGCAGCTTGCAAGCTTGCAAGCTGCAGCTGCAGCACCGGCAGCAGTATGGTGGGCTCTGCAGCAACCAGCTAATTGATTGCAGGGTTCGTGATCTGGGTGGGAGATCGGGCAGATCAGGGTGCAAACTGGACAGGATGGTGGAAAACAAAGGCTGGAGAGGGAGAGAGACGTGGTTCTTGCAGCAGCCGGGAGGCACTGGTAAAGTTGGGATGTAAATTTCAACAATTTGTCATTGCCGGTTCCCTCTTAAAGGGAGACCTTCGCAGCCTCCACTTCCACACCAGAGCACAAGGGAGGGTTTGGAGAGGGGAGAGAACAGCTGAAAAAGGAGAGGGGGGAGAAGAAAGCACAATGGGGCGGGGAATGAGTGAGGAGCTGGGAGGGGACGTTTGTGCAAGCGGGGCAAGGAGGAAACCCACCAGATTGCCTCTGAATTGTTTAAACTCACAGCATGCCCTAGATCCGTAGGGATATGTTTTGTTTTTATCTTCAAAATATGGCAACCCTACACTAACTGGCAGTGGTTTTCCAGGGTTTTTAGAAAGATAGCCTCTCCCAGCCGTGTCTGGAACTGCCAGAGATTGAACTTGCAACCTTCTGCATGAAATCAGATGCTCTACTACCAGGCTAATGGCTTAGTTAGGATTGCACCCTTACAGTAATGTCAGCTGATTGGCAAATGTGCGTGGTTTGGAGGAAATTTGATCCCTGGACAGGCCAAGGTTGACCCATGGGCTGGAGATTCTACATCCATGCTCTAAGATGGTTACATTTTATGATGGAACTCAAAAGAAGCCTACACAACACCCATCTCCCATTAACAAGGTGGAATGCCAGTGGTCAATTCAGTAGCAAACTCTGCTCACTTATGAGATTAAGATTGCAGGTTCGATCTACTTCCTTGGGTGATCTTTAGGTTTCACCACATTCTCATGAGGTTACCTGGCTTTGTTGTTTCATGAGACAATCTATCCAATAATAACAATAACAATAACAATAACAATAATACCTTGGTATATTAAATCTTAAACTTACCAACAGAACAAACATCTGTGAAGTGGTCCTCCCCTTCTTCAGCATGGATTAGGTCATTTTTGCTCTTCTTGATTGTGGCTCTTTTCAGCACTAATGCAAAAGGGGTAAGGAGGAAAAAAGACAAGAAAATGTGGTTAGCATCCAGCAACAGATAAACCCTCCCAACTCACACAAGCTTAGAGACCCAAATTGCCTCTCCACCTGGAGGCCAGAACAGCCACACACCACTAAGCCATTAGAAATCAATCAGCCAACAGCTTCCCTCACAGATTCTTGTGCCAGGGGCCATAATTTAGGTAGCCTTTCAGATATGCTCAGCCTCCTCCATCTGCCCATGAACATCTTAAAATGGAAAGAGAGGGTGGGCAGCCTTGCAGATGCATCACACGTTACTTCGTTCTTTACCAGACATACAGGATCAGTGAAATGCCAGCTTAACCTATAGAGTTTGCTCCCACAAGATGTTGGATGCCTTTGAAAGAGTTGTTGTTGTTAATATATATCCTGCCTTTTCCTTTGACTGAATTCAAGGCAGCTTACAGGTAAAACAAGAACCACTCAAAACATCGAAAAATCCATCATTCCTTAGGGACTTTCTGTGCAACAAGGAAAATGAGCTTGTGAGATCAGGCTGCCTATGAGTACTGGTTATTATGAATGAGTTATATCTACCACTGCTCCTCCAAATTTTCCAGTGTCTTCTATCCCCCCCCAAAAAAAAACACACAAAAAAGTGTGCATGAGTGAAAAGTGCATTCACACACAAATGCACTGTATTATTCTGGGTGGGCTTCTTTTTAACAAAAAACAAAAATAGCAAGCTAGAAATTGATGTGGAAATGGGGCAAACTCTGGGGACAGCTAACACGGGGGAAATGGTGAAACAGAGAGCAAAGACATGCATGGTGTTTTGTCTGCTATTGCCCCTATTATAAACCTCTTTCTGATAAACTGAGTCTACAATTAAAATTAGACAAGAGGTAAATCAAAAGGGAAAAAATATGGTTGACATTTACCAATAGTAATAACAATTCGGGAACTCATCTTGGACTTTTCATGGGGAAAAGAAATGAACCTGAGACACCTTGACTTAAAAGAAATATTGTTTAGCAGAAAGGGGGAAGATGGACGCTAGCATGAACCGAATATCTTAAATAATCATTTTTTATTTCTTTTATGAAATCAGCAGATGGAAAATCTGAAGTTTTCTTTTTGTAATGTTTCTTTTTCTATTGTATTTCTCTCTCTCTCTCTTCTCATTGTTCTTTACTTTCTTTGTCTGTCTCTCTTCTTTGTTTCTCTTCTTTCTTTGGGGTCCTATATATGGGGCCTTTATCAAGGTCCAGGGATTGTAGATGGCTGATGGAGGACCCTAGGTGAGAGACAGGGAAATGATGGTCTCCCTGGTTGGGGCTGGGAAAACAAGGAAAGATCCCAGGTAAGCTGGGAGGAGTTACTGTCCTCTGTGGGTGGCAAAGGCTATGAAATACTAAGAGAAGAACTCCGTATTCCATTTATTCTATTTGTATTTTTGATAGTCTTTATTTTATCATATAATGAAGTTTAAAAATTAAAATCTCACCAGAAAACTAAATGAGATAGAAGGATGCAATACACCAGTAATGATACAATGGGCCAGGGATTTAGGACATAACATAGAAATAAATGTGTGGGGAAAGTTGTGAAAAACAAATTAAAAATTTATGTTATGCTATAGAAGAGAATTATATTAAAATGATATATAGATGGTATTTAACAACTAGTAATTGGGGTAAAACATATAAGAAGGTTTCTAATAACTGTTGGAAATGCAAAAAGGCTGAAGGATCCTTTTTTCATATGTGTAGGAATTGTAGGAAAGAAAGGGTATTTTGGAAGATGATATATAATGAGATTAAAAAGATGTTTAAAGTGATTATACCCCCCCCCAAAAAAAAAAACCCTGAAGCTTTCTTTTGGGTGGGATTAGAAGAACACAAGTCCCAAAAAAGATGATTGTTTATGTACACTATCACAGCAGCAAGGATTCTATATGCTCCTACAAGAAACTCCTACAAAAGAAGAATGGATAAGTAGAACTTATAAGAAGATGGACTATGCAGAAATGGCAAAGTTAACAGCTGAATTTGGAGAACCTAATGATTACAGCTTTGTGGAAGAATGGAAACCTTTTTTGGACTATTTAAAGAAATATTATAGTATGATGAATTCACGAGGAGGATTTGAGGCATGAGCAACAGAAAGAATTAGAACTTACTTTGATATTGTTATAAGAGCTAGAAGACAGAGTGCATCAAAGGGGAAGAAAATAAAATCACCCTGGAAAACAGGATGGAAAGTATTTAAAAAATGTATTGAGGAGTATATGTGGAAATGTTTCTTTTTCCTTGAAATTTGATTAAAAAAATGTTTGAGAGAGAGAGAAGGATGCAATACTTTATAAATATGTATTACTAAGCCATGAAGTAGGCTCACTTCCTATCTGTTAGGAAAAATATATTTATTTGTATTGAAAGTTGTAATAACAAATAGTGACTATAACTGAAAATCCAAGAGTGCAGTAGCAGAAGAGAGAAAAGAAAAGAAAAGAAAAGAAAAGAAAAGGAGGAGGAGGAGGAGGAGGAGGAGGAGGAGGAGAAGAAGAAGAAGAAGAAGAAGAAGAAGAAGAAGAAGAAGAATCAAGATATTCATACTTCCCTAGCTGGTGTGCATGGTGAATGTTGGGCATCTAAATGTGAAGCATAAGAAATAAAATCTCACCAGATGACACAGAAGCATTCTGAGTCCTTCATTCCTCTAGGGCAGTGTTTCCCAACCACTGTTCCGCGGCACACTAGTGTGCCGCGAGATGTTGCCTAGTGTGCCGCGAGATGTTGCCTGGAGGGAGGTGGGCGAGTCCGGCGGCGAGAGGCGGGGCGGCGGCGGCGAGGAGCCAAGCCGCACTCTCCTTCCTGCCTCGCTTTGCTGCCTCCTCCCCCCCCCCACCCCCAAAGCTTGGAGGTTCCCCGGCAGGAAGGAGGGAACTTAATCCTCTCCAAGGGCTGCGGAAAACAGACATGCAAATGGGGGCTTGCCAGCTCTTCAAGCGCCGCCGGCTTTCTTCGGGAATTACCGCCCGCCGAGCCCGGTAACGCTGACAGGCCGAGCCGCGGGGCTTGGCAGCGCAGCCGGCAGAGTGTGGGAAAGGACGGCCGCCACGCGCCGGGCAAGGCGAGACTCGACGGGGAGGACACCGGCAGCAGCGCCCCCCCCCCAGAAACCCGCTCCGGGCAGGTAATTCACAGAGAGTGGACAGAAGGAAGCCTTAAAGGGCTTCAGCCTCCCAGAGTGGCGGGGAATAATAATGATAATAATAATAATAATAATAATAATAATAATAATAATAATAATACTAGGTGAGGGGGTGGGGACTGTAATAACAAAAAAATCAGCTGTATATCAACCGCTGTTTTGCAATGAGGAATTGCAAATAAGGAAGATCAAAAGGAGAATGTTTTTTGGGGGGGGACTCTCTTCCTCTTCCTCCTCCTCCTCTCGTTCTTGCTCCTCTTCCTGGCAAAAGGGCTGCTGAGACCCCTTCTCTCTTGGGTGCCGGTGGGTGCTGTGACGTTGACGCTGCTGTGGCAAGTGCCTTTACTTAGCAGAGTGCATTCCCCTTTACACAGGAGCGGAGGGGGGAAAATGAAACTTACACTTTCGTGCGTCCCTCCCGGCGCGACGCTGCGCGCTGACGTCACGGGGCTGTAATGGTGGTGTGCCTCAAGATTTTTTTCATCAAACAAGTGTGCCTTTGCTCAAAAAAGGTTGGGAAACACTGCTCTAGGGACCCACAATATATTTGTTACTGCTTCTGCAACAGCACAAATCCATAAGTTCTTATACCACAAAGACAAATAGATTTTGCAAAGTTCTCCATGAGTAGACTATAGCTGCAACTTGCATCCATATCAAAAGTTATTTAGAGCGACAGGCTTTCATGTTATTTGTCCACATATTCAGTAATGATGATTGTGGAGAAACCTGAACAGGTGATTTAAACATCTAATGTTCTTATAAAATGCAGAAGTATTTTTTTGTTTATGTAGATGATGGCTATGAAGGGTATGCTTGGTGAGAAGAAAATAGAAAAATATATGTACAGTACTTCTGCCTCTGTCATAGCACTGCAACTCAGAGTGCATCATAGAACTACTGAATTGGAAGAGACGTCTTCAAGTTCAGCCCTTCCATTCAATTCAGGATCTGCAATGCGGGGTGCAACTACTGCATCGCTGACTGATGATTGTGCAGCCCTTGCTTAAAATGCTGCAAGCAAATGTGAGCCCACCACCTCCTGAGTTAGACTTCCTGTCAAACAGTTCATCCCATTAAAACATTTCTCCCCTACTTTTTGGGCATGGTCTACTTCCCTACAATTTTCATCCAAATGTCTTGCTCCCCAGAACAACAGAGAACAATAAGCCTGCTCATCTCCTACATGACGTCTAAAGAGAGTTCTCTCCTATGTCTCCCCATAAGCTTTCCCCAGTGGAAATGACTGGCAGTAATTTCAAGACAAAACAGAGTGAATCAAATGAACTCCTTCTTCACAATGCAAAACAGGTTTATGGAATTTGCTGTTGCAAAATATAGCAGTGGCCCGTTGCTTTCAAGTGGCTTTTATCTTTGCTCTCAAGTTGCTCTACGGGGAGGTTTGACAACTTTATGAAGGAAGAGAAGTATGTCAGTGGCTATTTGCCATGATGACTCTAAAGACCCTCCATGGTGAGGCAGTATATCAGAAGCCTGCTACTGGGAGGCAACCATACAGAAGTGATATTGCATGCACGTCCTATTTGCAGGACTGCCAGAAGCATGTAGCTGGCCACTCTTGGAAACAGGATACTGGATGAGATGGACCTTAGGTCTCATCCTACAGAGCTCTTTTTATGTCCCTAGTCAAGCCCATTTCTAGTTGCACCTACAGTAGGGATGGGGAGCATGTGGTCCTCCAGATGGTTCTGGGCTCCAACTTCAATCCTCCCAAACCATTGACCATGCTGTCTGGGGCTACAGTCCAGTAACATCTGGAATGCCTGAGTTTTCTCCTTCCCTAACCCTCCAGAAGTGATTGGACTTCAACTCCCATCAGCCCCTGCTAGGAAGGCCAATGGGCAGGAGATGGTGGAAGCTGTAGTCCAGCATTATATGGAGGGACACAGGGTTGGCAGCCCAGCTGTGGAGGCCACTGTGGTTAAGGCCTCACACACAATATTACCAAGCAACAGTAGAAGAAGCCATAGAAGCCAAGCCAAGCTAAGCCAAGCCAAAGAAACATCAAACATTGAAAACTGAAATGAATCCAGTCCAAACATGATCCAGAGGTGTGATCCTCTGAGGGGGACTCTTCTGTTGGAACCCACCCCAAGGTCTGCTCAAGAGTATCCTCTTGAGGCAACCCTGGTGAAGGAGGACTCTCCCTGCTCCTCCAAGTCTTCAGTCCGTGGAAGGTCAGGTTGACGTCCAGCTCCAGGTTAGAGCCAGAGATAAAAAAAATATCCAAGGCTTCTGAGATTCAGTCTCTGATTCAAACCCCTTTGAGATACCAGCAACCTTGCCCCATAAGGCCACATGGGTCAGACTTGCTCATCAAACTTACACACACACACACACACACACACAAACTGCCAGCATGAGAGGCCCAATCCAGACTGGTAGGTACTTTAGTGTAGGACAGGGATTGGAGAACCTGTGGTCTTCCAATGTTGCTGGAATACAGCTTCCCTTATTGCTGAACTCTGGCCATGCTGATTGGATTTGCAGTCCAGCAAAATCTGTACTTCTGGGTATATCTTTGTCACTAGAGGCTAGGAGTGCCTTTTACTAATTCTGGTTCAGCAGCTACAGCCATTCTTGGACAGGAATAGCCTGACCACTGTAGTCCTTCTTTTAGTAACCCTGAGGCAGGATAGCTGCAATGTACTCTATGTGGGGCACCCCCTGGGCCTGGCTTGGAAGCTCCAGCTGGTCCAGATGCCATAACAAGACTCCTGATGAGGCCACCTGGCCAACAACAGGTGACACCATTGTTAAAACATCTGCACTGTTTACCCATCTACTTCTGAGCCAGTTTCAGGGTCTTTGTAGTAATCTACAAAGTCCTGAATAACATAGGTCCAGTGTATCTCAGAGACATCCTGATAACCAACCTCAATCATTGAGATAAACTGCAGAAGCATCACTGGTTGTTCCCTGAGTTGGTGAGGCTCATTTGATAACAAGAAACTGAGTCTTTAGTGTCACTGGCTCAGTACTAAGATTTAGCAGGCACCTTCAAGTTTTGTTTCAACTTTAACATGGTAACAACACACATAACATAACAGGATGTTTTTGACTATGTAACTTCTCTTTCAAACACAATTCAACACGTAATATCTCACAAAGTGTAATTCCATAGACGAACACATGATGCAAACAGAACATATCATGAGAATCAGATGGAAAACCTGAAGGTATGGCACCACAAGGATTCCGAGATAATACCATGTTTCGCCCAACTGTGCTTCGTCAGCCATGCAAACTCATATTCTTGTACGACAAGAAACATGGAACAAAACAAATTCAACTGATAGGACAAAATTTCCAATATCTACATACAAGGAACATTAGAATCTTCAAAGCAGTGATACGTGGAACATCATAAGATAAGCATCCCATATTGTGGTTATTGCCAATATGCCAGTTTAGGAACTGAATGGACTTTATCTCCTGACCATCCATTGGACTTTGATTTCTCTTTATATGTTCTGTTTGCATCATGTGTTGGTCTATGGAATTACACTTTGTGAGTTATTACATGTTGAATTGTGTTTGAAATTGCATAGTCAAAAACATCCTGTTACATTGTGTGTGTGGTTACCAGGATTGTATTTACATAACCTAAGGTTTAGTAGTGTTTTGCATCAACTTTAATGTGCCCAATGAAAATGTTTTTATTCTGTCAGAGGCTGACATAGGCGATTAAGAATACATCTTCCCATTGTATTTAGTTGATTTCTGATTTTAACAATTTTATATGATTTTTCTTTATGATTTTTCACTCTGTTTCCCCCCTCTATTAATCGTAGTATATAAATATTTTTATGAATAAATAAATAAATATCTGGAGGGCCGCAGGTGCCCCATTCTTGCCTTACACTGAAGTACTAATCTTGATCGGTCCCACTCATTGGTTTCAATGGGAGCTTTGGGGGCAATGTAATTGCAGGTGATCCCAATCTAGATCAGGACCACAGTGGGGGAAATGGAACATTAAAGGACTATTACCCATCCCAGGACCCTGATCACTCCACACTGGAAATTTGTGAACCATAACCCTGCATTGAAGGACAAAACTGCGCTATCCAAGTCTCATGTAATCTGGCCCACAGTCATCCTCATTCAAGATGAACTCTTTGCTGATTCGTCACTGATCAGCCAGACCAATGATGTTACTAGCTAGGTGTGAATGACCTATAGTGCTCAGGAGCTTAAAGCCACAACTGATGCCCTCTAGAACCCTGACAAGTTGCCGTCCACTCACTGTTATAGGTGCCTCCGCCGCTAATCTCCACCACTGCCATGCCTCGCAGGATTGGGCCTTCAGAAGTGGCCCTCCCTGACAGTGAACAGGAGGAGAAAAGGGGAGAAGGGAACAGCAACAGAGGAAAGGGAGACAGCAGGCAGGGGGAAGAGGAGACACGAGAGGAGGAAAGACAGTCAGAAAAGGAAGAGGGAAAAGTCTTTTAATGGAACTTTAGTGAATTCTAACATCTTATGAGCCAGATGCCAAGAGCAGCAAGGAGACAGAAGTTCCCAGTTATCTTGGAGGGGCTTCAGAAGCAACAGAAGCACACAGATGTTGCTGGACTACATCCACAGCACTAAAGCTTTGAGATTCTCTATCTTGCAGAAATGGTAAAAGTAAATATGGCTGCCTGGGACTGTATAGGGATGGGATAACTCTAAATGTATAGTGAGTGCTCTAAATGTCTTGCAGGGAGTTGGACTAGATGACCCTTGGGCTTCCTTCTAACTCTACAATTCTATGCTTCTATGCTGTGGGTGCGACCTATGCCTCTCCTACAGCTACGCCGGAATTCCCCACAGCAAATGCACAATGCACAGGTGTCTGCTTCTCAATGCCTGAAGACATATGTCAAGGAATCCTGAGATGGACTACAGATTCTGTGTCACTGACAGATCCACATTATATTCAAATATTGTTATCCATCCTTCAAGTTTTCAGGGTTGGCAGCTGGGAACACCAGCATAGCAAGCCTGACTGCTGCTGCATCAAATGCCTCTTGGGACATCCAGCTTGGGATGCGAGGAGAAATCTGAGTTTGTTTTCATTTTAATGAGAAAGTGCCTAATTTGCACTTCACCAACCATTAAGTGGACTGAAACGCAGCTGTCCTTCAAAATCTGCGCTTTCTCTAAATTTTGCAATGCAGTTCTCTTACCAAGCAAAGTGAGCACAAATGCATTATCTTAGGGTAAAGTGTGCCTAAGGGTGTATGTTTTCTTGAAAGTAACATACACTAAATGCATAGTGTGCGTAAGAATGCACAACAGCCTACAAAAAGCGCATTATATCTGGGGAAATGGCTTGTGAAAAATTGTTCGTTTTGAGAAACTCACACTAAAATGCTGGGGGGGGGTATTATAAGTCTTTTTAAAAAGCACACAAATTGCTGTGGAAATGTGATGAATTGAATCTGTGATGGGGGGTTGCTGAATGAGAAACAGAGAGAAGCTGAAATGGACTATTTTATTGCACTTCCAGGCAACAAACACAGCATCCACCCTTTTTTGTTTCATGAAAAGCCACTGAGACACACACAGAGCATACAAACCTTACGCAAAAGAAGCCAAATGCACCACAAAGCAACCTACCATCAAGGGGTGACTTCTCTTCGGCGTTCTTGTCTTCTTCTGCTAACATCACCTCCTCTGGAAACAGAGAAAGAACAGTAAAAAAAAAAGTGCACACACTGTAAAAAAATATATACCCTGCTTAGTTGGGAATATCAAAGTCAGTTCAACAACTATCACTCTTCCCCAATGGCAGGGATGTGGAAGCTGTGATCCTCCAGATGTTGTTGGACTCCAACTCCCATCAGCCCCAGTCAGCAAGGCTAATGGCCAGGGATAGGGGAGGAGGGAGATATTTGATTCCCAACCCATTTAACACTGAATCAAATAAAAGTTAATGGACTATGCAGAATTGGGTAAGATGACAGGAAGGATTCGAAACCTGCAGGACCAGAGATTCACAGAAGATTGGAATAAATATGTGAACTATTTGAAGAGCAATTGTAATCAACAAATTACGCTAGTAGGACTACAAGAAGTTTTGTAAGGAGGAGTAAATGAAACATTGCAAAGAAGATAAAGAAGAGAGACATTAGTTATGATATTCAAAAGTAATAGTGAAGTAAGAAATGTAAATTAAGAGGAAAAGATTAGAAAATTTTCAGATGTGATTGATGGAAGTAAAAAAAATGTACAAGATATAAAAGTATGTTTTACAATGTTGAAAATGATGTGTGTGTGTGTGTGTGTGTGTGTGTGTGTATCTGAATCAAATTCACACTTCTGCAAATGATATGTAAACTGAAACACAGCTTTGACATTTTCATTGAATCATAGAATTGTAGAGTTGGAAGAGACCCCGAGGGTCATCTAGACCAACCCACTGCAATGCAAAAATCTTAACTAAACCATCCATTTTACTATGCAGTTCACCAACCAAAGTTTTATGGAAATCCATATATTGGGGGAAAGTTTCCATAAGAACAAACATATTGGTGAAAATAGCACATAAAGATGCAATGCATTGTGGGGAATGACTTGCTAAAATTTGCACAGTAGTCAAAACAGCATATAAAAATGTGCATATCTGGAGATATTTGCACTAAAACACTGGTGAATTTTTATGACACAAGGATTTTTTGATTTTTTAAAAAAATGCCAACAAATGTGGACAACCAAATTTAAGATAGGAAAAATGAGAAAATGTGAAAGACAAAATTGATAGATCTTTCCATCCATGGTCAGGGATTATAGGAGCTGCAGTCCAGTAACATGTGATGCTCCTTGGATTCCCCATGCCTGTCGAATGAGTGACATCATTTCTGTTTTCAGTGTGCCCAACAAGATCCATATGAGATACCCACAACTAAACTCTGGTGGCAACAGCCCTCTCCCCAGTGGTGCAGTGTGGGAGGCAGACAGATGCAAAATTACTAGAGGCATAAAATTTCAACACCTGGTCCTGCCTCATTATAGCTGCACACTTGCGTTACTGGGCTCCATTGAAAATGGCATCTCCATGAGAACCAGGAAGTGACCTCTCCAGACAATGGAACAACTCTTTTTTGATTATTTCTGTGGCTGTGATCTCATGGGTGACGCAGACGCTGTTAGGCAGATGAATGCATGTGCGTAATCTGTTCATTTCCTTCTCTCCCACCTAGCCCCTCCATGTGACCCCAGGTGCTGGCAACTCAGACTACACCACTGCCTCTCCCCACCCGTGATTCCTAGAACCTGGTCATCAGATGCTTAGTGTCGCCGACTGTGAATAGCCATCATGCCTACTAGCTATTGATAGTCTAACCCTCTATCAATTTGTTCAATCCTATTTTGAAGCCACCCAGTTGGTGTTGCCTTCCCACATCATCAAGTGCTACTGCTAGAGGTACACAGTGACTTCTGAACATCACCCCCTTTTGCCCTGAGCTCTGATTAATGCAAGATTGTGGGTTTCTCTCAGGTCATAACTATGCTTAGTCTGTACTTCTAAGGTTTGTGTCCTTTTTCTAGGAAGGAAGGATGTTGAGATTTCATCTCATTTGTTTGCATCTTTAAATTCTTAGAGATTGACTCAGCAGCAACATTTTAGATTAAATGTTGGGAACAAAGGACACTGAATGCCTGGGGAAAGATTGGACTAGTGGATTTCTCTCCAGACAAAACAACAGCAGTGTCATTTAAAAAGCGGGGGGCATATGTGTCAAACAAAAAAGCTAAAATATAGCCAATGATTATTATTTTCTAAATCCATAGTAAATCTGGCGGTGGGGGGTGTAACAGAGCACAGACTGTCCTGCCTAACAGAGCAGAAGCCTCTCTTTGAAGAGAAGGGTTGATACAGGCCAGTCTTCTGTTTGAAAGAGTCCTCTGTTTGAATGTCCAAGTGCAGTTTAAAGATAAAGAACCCTAAGACTGAAGACCAGGGCTGCATTCACACAGAAGCTTATTCCATTTCCCCGACATTTCCCTAGCTGTTAATATCCACATTATATTTGAGCTCTCAGATGACATAAAAGCCACTTCTGGAAAATTAATGCAATATAGTGTCTGTTGAGCACTCATTTCTGTGTCATCCGATTCCAGAATAAAAATCCATTTAGAGCCTCCTTAATCTGGAAAATCACGTCAAGTGATGAAATTTGGGGTGGTATACTGGCATACGGAACTTTCCTGCTGTTTTCATGGGGAAATCATGGGGCAACAGAAGCATGCATGTGAAGAAAGAGGTGGAGTAGTGCCTATGTCTGATTATGTTCGTTGCTGTGTCACACCACGTCCACCTGCCAGAGAAGATATGTTGGGGAAACCGGTTGCTTGGAGTCGCAGGTGGGCAGAGTTCCATTGTGCTCAGATTCTGCTTGATGGGCTTCCCATCAGGGCACCTAGGTTGTCACTTTGAGAAGAGAATGCTATACGGGCCTTTGGCCTGGTGTCGCTGGGCTCTTCTGATGTTTTTCTGTTCATGGGCTTGGAAGTTGCCCATCAGCTCTGAGCACCTGCATAGTAGCCGGAGCAGGCACCCAGGTCACACAGTCACATATGTCAGCATTATGGTGATTTATGTTGTATTCTGATATTTATATTAATGAGCACTCACACTTTACATTGTGGGTGCCCTTTGTGGGTTTGCGCACGATGCTACAGTTCCCAGGGAGCTTGCTGGCAAACAGCAGCTGGCTTGCCTCTCCATGTTAATTTTTGGAGGATCACGCCCAGCCTCAGTAATCAAGTTTCTTGCTGGGAGGTGGAGCCAGCCCCATTTATTAATAGGGGGTGGAGCCGACAATAGCCAGGCAGTCGGGTCTGGAGATTCACCCTCCCATCCTCCCTTTGTTTAATGTTTCTTGTTTCCAGGTTAACTTGTCCTTCCTGTTTAGCGGGTGCTGCTACGGTCTTTGACTGGTTGCTGTTGAAGGACCAGGAAGAAATTTTCCTGCATTGGCAGGTTTTGTCTTCTGTGTAGCAATTTGTCACAACTTTGGCGGTTATGGCCTCGGGTGGAATCCTTTAGTCTTTTCTTCCATATATGGGGGGGGGGTGAAGTGGTGATTCACCCCCTGCAGCAGCGATTCCAGGGTCCCCCTCTTAAAGGGGTTATATATATGGGTTATATATATTTTCATACACTGAAAAGTCGTCAGTGAACTACCCTGCATGCAGAGAGCACTTATGTCGCACAGAGCACCCCCATATCCCATTTACCCTGATGAGCCCCAGTTCCCCCTGGCTGGGAGGCTGGGAGGGATACAAGCCAAGGTCTTCCTACATTTGGAAGTTTAATAAAGTTGTGGCCTAATTTTAATTCCATATAACGTTGTCAGAGTCTTTATTCCTTCCTTATGATCCGTGGGGGCTGGAGCTGTCACTACCTGGTCACGCAGCAGTAATTATTTATAATATTGTACATTGATGTAAATCCAAGGCTTTTCTTTGATGCGTTTCTTCTTTTCGCCGATGTGGCCTAAACAATTACTCTAGCTAATTAAGTATTCCGTATGCCTATCCATTTATTTCTGGCTTGTTTTGGCCAAGTACCCCACATGAAGCATAGCCACTGCTCCACACAGCCTTCAATGTGAATTCAGCAGCTGTTCGAACCTGACAAGAAAAGTTAAGTGAGACGTGTCATAGGCCACCAATTCTGGGAGAAAGGGAATTGCCTTAATTATTATTGTTGTTGTTCTTACCACCATCAATGCACCCTCAGTACTGAAAGCATGTGCCAAAGGAAGAGACTCGGTAAGGAATTAGAACACAAGCAATTCAACTCAGTTTGAACTATAAACCTTTTAGGTCTCCTGTGAATAATCCCCCCTTCAGCTAAATGTCATATGCCCTTGTCTTCAAAACATCATTGGAACAGGTGGTGGTGGTGGTGAGGAATTTATAGACAAGAGGGATGCTCTGAAATTCATCACAACAGTTTGGGGTTTATTAAAGGCAGGTTGTAGGGGAAGTAAGTTTGTTTTCTATAGATTAAGGCAACGTGCCCTGGAGATTCTTTGTAATTCTTATGATAGCACGGTTATAATCCTGTTCTTTCATCTTCCACCACCTGCCACCCTACTGAAGATGGGAAGAGGCAGCTGACACTTCTTCCCAGAATGTTACAGATTTGCTTCATTTCTATCTCTCTTCCATTGTAGAACCTAAGATGACATCTCATTGATGGGACTCTGTGCCATTTGGCTCAATATTCTGCCTTACCATGAACTGACTGGTGAGACAAAAATCAGGTGATTCAGTTAACCTTATCCTAGTTGGTTTAGGACTTTATACACTAAGAGTAAGGGATGCGAGTGGTGCTGTGGGTTAAACCACAGAGCCTAGGGCATGCCAATCAGAAGGTTGGCGGTTTGAATCCCCGCGATAGGGTGAGCTCCTGTTGCTTGGTCCCTGCTCCTGCCAACCTAGCAGTTCAAAAGCACGAAGTACAAGTAGATAAATAGGTACCACTCCGGCGGGAAGGTAAACAGCATTTCTGTGTGCTGCTCTGGTTCGCCAGAAGTGGCTTAGTCATGCTGGCCACATGACCCGGAAGCTGTACGCCGGCTCCCTCGGCCAGTAAAGCAAGATGAGTGCCGCAACCCCAGAATCAATCGCAACTGGACCTAATGGTCAGGGGTCCCTTTACCTTTACACTAAGAGTAATAAACTGGCAGGGCGCCATGAGCTGTTGCGTCCTTTTCACACTGCCCCCTAGCTGGCATGTGCCCTGCCAGCCCTGCACCACTTTTGTGAGTGTTGGGCTTGCAGGGCATTGTGAGTTATTGCATCCTTCTCACAGTGTCCTCCAGCTGGAAGATAGGTGAGGAGGACCAAACAGGGCAGGGTGCCCATGCCCTGTTGCATGGCCGCCCTCTAGATGGGTGATGGCTTGAGAAGAACGCAACAGGCATGCTCACTGCCAACTCCACACCACTTTTGCAAGACTGCAAAGCAGTGCTGGGTGTACAGGATGCCATGGATGTGCCCCTCAAAACAGCATGACGTTGGCCACCTTGGCCAGCTGGGCTTCCCACTGAGGAGGCAGTGCAATAAGACCCTGCTTAACTCCAGTGAGCGGGGGGGGGGTACTCCAGTGTCATGCCCTGCCCCCACGGCACCCTGCACACACTCTGGCACAAGTGCACCTGCCCTGGGTGCCAGCAAGGAACGCTCTGACACTAGATGCCATTGCCTGCTTGCTCATTGTCTCTTTCCCTGGCAAGCAAGGGGCAGTGTTGATTAGGAAGAAAAAAAGCAGCAGCTGGTGATAATGCCTGTGTCAAATCAATGGTTGGGGAGTTCCAAAGTGTAGGACCCGAAGGACTGACCCAGTACAGGTGCAGAATGAACATTAGGCAGTACTTGTCAGAGTGCCAGTACCGCAACAAACTCCCAAACCCAAAGGCCCTTATATTTTTTTTCATTTGTCCTTTCCCATCAAATATAAAAAGGAAAGCCATTATCAGGATCAGGGGAAGTGTTTGGCCCACTCTAAGTCCAATTTAATGGAAGCCACACTTCAAAAACTATTGGGTCTGTGTGGAGGACAGCAAGGAACCGTCCCACGGCTCCTTGGACTGCCCTTGTATGGATGCAGGACCAGAGAATCATTCAGCAGGGCTTGTTGATGGAGAGTACCTGGGAAGATGAGCCAGTTGTGAAACAGCTGAGAAGAAGATACAGATATTGACAATGAGGAATCAGAGTTCCATAAGTGCAACAGAACGTTTCCTCTCCCCCTCCTCTGGTGCACTCCTCCCAAATTTAGTCAGGGTTCCACACACACCCGCCAACCCTCCAGAGCAGATTTGGGATGGGGGAAGGAGAGGGGAGAAGGAGGTTCTGTTGTGCTCATGGAACTGTCAGCTGCATGGTCATTTACTTCTAGTATCATTATTGTTATTTTAATAATAATAATAATAATAATAATAATAATAATAATAATAGTTCTGTTGTTGCTGTTGTATTTATATCCCACCTTTCCTTTAAGGCGCTCAAGGTGGAACATGTGGTTCTCCTCCCTCTCCATCTTATCCTCACAACAATCCTGAGAGGTAGGTTAGGCTGAGAGATAGTGACTGGCCCAAGGTCACCCGGTGAGCTTCATGACCAAGTGAGGATTTGGACCCTGGTGTCCCAGGTACCTAGTCTAGCACTTGAATCACTACACCATACTAACTGGAGTCAACTATTTAACTTCAGGATACAAGACTCCAGGACCGAAGTCATCAACTCTTTGGGGCCTGTGAACATTTTTGCAAACCATGAGCACCATACAATGACCTCAAGCAGTTTTGCTGGCTACAAAGGGATGTTTCTTTTTAAGTCTAATTTCAAGCAGGGAGGTGGCACATTTGCAGCAGGGAAGGCCCCCGTGGATGCATGTGTGGGTAAAATGTTGATGATGCCATAGGGAGCTGACCCCATTTTCTTTTTCACTGTGCACAGTGTCAGTATTAGCAGTTCCCCTCACTGTTAACACTGATGTGGCTCCCTCTTTAGATGGGCTTCAGGGCAATCCTACCCTACCCAGTAAAATACAATAAAATTTCCTGACTGACCTAGCAAGGCAAGCTGTAATAATAAATAATAAATAATTTTTTATTTATACCCCACCCTCCCCGACCAGAGCTGGGCTCAGGGCGGCTAACACCAGTAAAATTACAATAAAAACATAAGGGGGGGCAATTTAAAATACAGGTTAAAATACAATTTAAAATGCAGCCCTATTTTAATAGTAGCACATAGATCAAAACCATAAGGGGAGGGAAACATAAGGGTCAGACTGAGTCCAAACCAAAGGCCAGGCGGACCAGCTCTGTCTTGCAGGCCCTGCGGAAAGATGTCAAATCCCGCAGGGCCCTAGTCTCTTGTGACAGAGCATTCCACCAAGTCAGGGCCAGTACTGAAAAGGCCCTGCCCCTAGTTGAGACTAGTGTGTGCATCTTAGTGACAGTGTCTATGTTCTGCTTTCACTGTCAGAGGCAGTATGCCTCTAACTGCCAGTAACCCACCTTGCAGCCTGGCTGATCTAAGGACAAACCCAACCCAACCAAGACTAAAAATTACATTGCAATAAAAAAAACACAAAAAACCTCATCCCAAACAGAAACCCCTCAAACACTGCCATATAAATTATAAAGCACTTGCGGTAGTGGCTATTACTCTGAGCTGGAAACAGAGCCAGAGCTATCAACAAACCAGAGGTACATTTTATGAATGGTGAATATAAAATGAATGGCTCTTTTTCCTGAATGCCGGGAAACTGTAGAGTTGTCATGCAGAGATAAACTGAGGCTTGCTAATTATAAGCAGTTCTCATTGAGCAACAGCAATCAGGAAGGCTGTCCTAAGCTGCCCATTTCCAAGGACCACTTAAGATATAAACTGACATTTGCTCCAATAGCCCAACCATTCCATATGCACCCCTCCACCTGCTTTTAATCTGAATGGAGCCAGACAGCCCCTTATATACAAATATACAGACACAACAATGGAAAGAAAGGGCAGAACTAATTGGGCTGTACAGCAGGGTTGGGTGATCTTATTCAGCCTGTGAGCCTTATACTATTATGGGAAGCCTACTGGGAGCCACGTAGTAGTATTGGGTGGAGCTAGAAGCAAAAGGGGGGTGGAGTAACAAAT